>NC_053492.1:82441704-82561704 GCF_905171775.1 Rana temporaria
GCCCCATACACACGAGAGGATTTATCCGCGGATACGGTCCAGCGGACCGTATCCGCGGATAAATCCTCTCGAGGATTTCAGCAGATTTCTATGCGATGGCGTGTACACACCATCGCATTGAAATCCACGCCGAAATCCTCTGGCGATGACGTGTCGCGCCGTCGCCGCGATTATGACGCGGCGACGGGCGCGACGCTGTCATATAAGGAATTCCACGCATGCGTCAAATCATTACGACGCGTGCGGGGAATCCCTTTGGACGGATGGATCCGGTGAGTCTGTACAGACGAGCGGATCCATCCTTTGGGATGGACTTCAGCAGATGGATTTGTTGAGCATGTCAGCAAATATTCATCTGCTGGAAATCCATCCCAGGGGAGATTTATCCGAGGATAAATATCCGCCGGAGTGTACACACCATAGAATCTATCCGCTGAAACCCATTTGATGGGATTTATCTGCGGATAGATTCTATGGTGTGTATGGGGCCTAAGGGATTCCCTTAATTTGCAAGTATTTTCTTTTACTTCCTGTTTTGGCTATGCGACAGGAAGTGAATGGAAATACCCCTATTGGGACACAAATAGCAAAAAAAAAATCTGGCAGGCATTATACTCTATCCAAAACAAAAAAAAATAAAAAAGCTTTCGCTTAGACTGTTAGTTCCTGGTTAAGTTTACTTTAAGCCTCAGTTAGCACTCATGCGCTATTTGGTGCAAATTCAAAGCAGTACATTGTGATTTCTGCTTACCATGTCCAATTTCAATGCAAATTTAGTAAGAATTTGTGAGAGGAGTGGTCACAGCTACAATTTTATTTTCTATAAAATCTAGGCACAAAATAAATAAATAAATGTATTGATGTGAACACTGGACTACGATTTCAATCCAGTCCCATAGAAGTCCATGGAGCTGAAATTCTTACCGCACCGCACAAAGGTCCCACAGGACCAGATCAAATTTGCACCGCATATATGTGAACAACCTTCATTATAAATAATGCTTTTTTACATGACATACGAATCTATGTTTTTCTGATCACATTTGATCTGCATAACATTTGCATAAGTGTGAACTGGGGCTAAAACGACATTTTTAAATGACTAAAAATGATATAATGTCTAGCAATGAAACAGTGCTGTGCTGACTTTCCAGCTGTCACTGCATTGCCTAAGGCCCCGTACACACGAGAGGATCGATTCCGCTGAAATTGATCTGCGGATCGGTTTCAGCGGATAGATCCGCTGGTGTGTACGATCCAGCGGATATTTATCCGCGGATATATTTCGGGCCGACCGATTTCCAGCGGATAAAAATTTCTTAGCATGCTAAGAAATCTATCCGCTGGAATCGGCTCCAGCGGATCGATCCGGTGGTCTGTACAGACTCACCGGATCGATCCGTCCGAACCCATCCCTCGCATACGTCATAATGATTCGACGCATGCGTGGATATCCTTATATGACAGCGTCGCGCACGTCGCCGCGTCATCATCGCGGCGACGGCGTGACACGTCAACGCGGACGGAATTCCGCGGGGCTTTTGATCTCCTGGTTAGTACAACCAGGAGATCAAAATCCGCTAGAGGATTTATCTGCGGATACGGTCCGGAGGACCGTTTCCGCGGATAAATCCTCTCGTCTGTACCCGGCATAAGGCTCCACACACTGTATTCCATCCTTCCTGGAAGGAAAAAATAGTTGCAGCTATTTTCTCATGGCTGTTTGCAAATGCAACTGCCCCTGTTACCCTTTATTCTGTGTGTATTCTGCAATCTTTGATCACTCTTCCCACACAGTCCTCCTGTAGGTGTGGCCTCAGGCAATGCAAATGCTTAGGCTTCATACACAAAGGGCACCTGCCCAGGTTTCCAAAATGCCCTTTTCCTGGTAGAAGAAAAGGAGCATCAAAACACGCCTAAAGCCCTGTTTTGGAAGCTAATTTGGGCACATAAACCACTGGGCAATAACTCATTTCATTGGCTAAAATAATAAATCTTTTCTGGCCATTGAAAGGAATTAATGCTAAAATGCTAGCGTTAATGCACGTTTAGACATCTCAAGCATTATTTCTGCCAAAATGATGCTGCTCCTTCCCTCCTCCTCCGCTGGCAAGTATTTTTTTTTCTGCCACTAAACACCCCAGACTCTAAATGTCTGTAAACACCTATGTGTAATGGACACATAGGGTAATGCCACGTACACACGGTCATTTTTTGTGATGAAATAAAACAACATTTTTTATCATGAAACAAAACAACGTTTTTCAAAATTAATTTTAAAAAACGACGTTGCCTACACACCATCGTTTTTTAAAAATGCTCCAGCAAAGTGCGGTTACGTTCAGCACGTACGACGGCACTCTGTTCCATTCAAGCTCGCGTCATAACTTGTTTCTGAGCATGCGCAGGTTTAAAAACGTTGTTTTAAACGACGTTTTAAATGTCGTTTTACCCACACACTATCATTTTAAATGACACAAAAAATTACGTTTTGAAAACGACATAAAAAATTGAAGCATGCTTTAATTTTTATTTTTTTTGTCGTTTTTCAGAAGACATAAAACAAAATTTTCCCCACACACGGTCATTTTAAATGAAGTTTTTAAGAATGTAGTTTTTTTTTCATCACAAAAAACGACCGTGTGTACACGGCATTACATTGGGGGGCATTTAGAGGCAGAAAATAAACATCCTAAAAGTAATGTTTTTAAAGCCCAGTATGCATGAGGCCTTATGATTCGCCATATTATCTTGTTTTAAGCCAAACCGATTACCAGTACCAAGCTATAACAGTTCTGTGGGCAGGACAATCCAGGAATGGTATTCTCATAGTGTTATAAAATCTTCAGATATCGAGTAGTAATCCACACTATAGTAGTTTCTCCTATTCTATCTCTTCTCACCAGGAAACTTTCCTTGTGCCAGTCTCTATCCCTGACAAGCAGGTACCTGTCCATGACCTACCATTCACTCCAGATGTGCTGGATTGACATAGGAGACCCTATTTATCAGGTCCCTCATCAAGATGGCTGTAACGGGAGGGCCAGTGGAACCCAGAATCCCTTATAAAGTATGGGATACCCTTGCTTCAGTTCCCCATGCACCTCTTATGTCTAAATGACCCTGTATCTATTAGGGGCACAGGGTGAGCAAGAAAATAATGGACATTAAGAATATGTCTTGGATTTCTTAAAATGGGACAGTAATATTTATACACAATATCTCCCAGGATATATGCCATATTAGAAAGAGTGTCTCATTCATACTGGTGGGAAATAAACTGTAAGGAGATGCTAATGTCATCACCTCCAGCCACCTGTTTGTCTGTTGTCTGTTATAATGTAAATGTAAATGAGTCTAGGATAACTTCTAAGGAGCTTTCATTGTGGCTTGTTCTGTGTTGATCAGTGATAATGTTGATTGTGTCTTCTTGGCTGCTTAAAGGAATTAGTTAGCTCATGTTAATTAGGTCTGGTCACAGGTGTATTTTCAGAGTAATATGAGCAGAATGTAGGACCCTCCTCTTTTGGTGTATATAGAGCCTGTATTTCTCAATAAAGATTGTGATTCCTGCTTGAACCTCAACACAGAGCGTTGTCTCGTATTTGGGGGAGAATTATTCGTATGGGTTTCTTGTTAGCCTGATTGGAGTGTCTGGTAGCTACCTTGTGTTCGGGAATGAATTGTCATAAACAACTTTAAACCCTCTCATACACAGGGTGTCGTTACAATGGCCACCTGAGATCTGAAGAGATTTTAGCATCTATTCAGACAGCTGTCTTCCCTGAGAAGACTGATGGTGTCTATAAGGGGAAATTCTCTTAACAAACTTCTCTCCACCTGTAACGATAGCCAGCATCACCTAAAGGACACACTTGAACCTGCCTACACTCTACTCACTTCACTTCTGTTGTTGATTTTTTTCTTCCTGAATTGAGATTGGTGAAAGTAGTTGTACAGAATCTGCCACTGACCGTCATACCAATACTGTATATTCACATTAGTCTCTGCCCTCAAATATATTATAATCTAAGGTAACTAGCTCACATGCATACATACACACAAGCACACTCTGTCTAATTTAGCCAGGAGGCAATAAACATATCTACCTACTTTGGAGTGTGGGAGGAAACCAGAGTACCCACCACGCAAGAACAGGGAGAACATGCAATCGCCAAGCACACAATATGAAATTATCTCCTGGGCGGGACGAAAACCAAGGGCACCAGAGCTTTAAGGTTATATGGTTGAACTAGATGGACTTGTGTCATCACCATAACCTGACTAAATATGTAAGGTAGACATGCTAGCCACTAAGCCACTGTTTTAGTAACAAGTGTCAATGTACAGACTTTACAATATGTAGAATTTTTGCTGCCTGTCATACTGACTGGTGTCATTGTATTCAATTCAGTATGAACAAATATAATACTGAGTAACATAACAATATATAACCAGTTGTTGGCTGTTAATTTAAATAATATCAATGTGTAGGATTTTCCACCGACTGTCATACTGACTGATGTCATTGTATTAAATTTATGACCAAATATAATACTGAGTAACGTAACAATATGTATCCAGTTGTTGGCTGTTAATCTAAATAATGTTTCACAATTGTCACAACAACTAATGTCACTGTGTATAATCTAATCACCAACCAGCAGACATATCTGTATTTTGTCACAGGAAATGACTTTTCCTCCAAAGGACACCCCTATGAGCAATTTTTCATCTTCTGATTTCAACAGGATGCTTTTTACAGAACTTAATAGTGACATTTCATTGCACATTGTCAGTGATTTTGTGCCTCCCCTATTCCCTTTTGCTATAATAATCATCTCATAAACCAAACATTTATTTCATAACACATAAATACATAAATAGGAAATTAAATCTTTTATATAAAAAAATTCTACATGCAAAAAAATATGACAATCAACGACTATCGCCCTCTTCCAAAAATGTATATTGAACAGATGAAAAAGAGTTATGGGTCGAACCTCTATTAACTACTTAAGGACCGCGCATCTATCTGAGATTTGTTGTTTACAAGGTAAAACATATTTTCTTTCTTAGAAAATTACTTAGAACCCCCAAACATTTTTTTTCTAACACCCATAACATGGCAGTCGTTGCAATATTTTACGCCATACCATATTTGCGCAACGGTCTAAAGCCTCTTACACACGATCGGATATTCCGACAACAATTGTGGACAACAAATGTGTGATGGCAGGGTTTTGATGGCTAATCCGACCGTTTGTACGCTCCATCAGACAATTGTTGTCGCAATTTCTGACAACAAGTGTTTTATAGCATGCTTTCAAATTTTTCGACAACAAATGTGTGCCGTCCGATTATCCAATCCTCTGTACACACAAAAATCCAAAGTACAAACACGCATGCTCAGAAGCAATGCTAACTATTAGGCCCCGTACACACGACCGAACATGTCTGCTGAAACTGGTCCGCGGACCAGTTTCAGCAGACATGTTCGGTCGTGTGTATAGCCGACCGGACAGGTTTCCAGCAGACATTTGTCCAGCCGTCCGTTTTGCAGCGGACAAATGTTTCTTAGCATGCTAAGAAACATGTCCGCTGGAAGCCTGTCCGTCGGACATGTTCGGTCGTCTGTACAGACTCACCGTACATGTCCGATCGGCCGCCATCCCTCAAATGCGTTGAATCACTTTGACGCATGCGTGGAAGCATTGAACTTTCAGGGCCGCGCACGTCGCCGCGTCATCGTTGCGGCGACGGCGCGGCCTCGTCACCGCGTATCGTGTACGCGCGGATTTCTGTCTGATGGTGTGTACAACCATCAGACAGAAATCTCCGGGTGGACATGTCCGCTGAAAACGGTCCGGCGGACCGTTTTCAGCGAACAGTCCGTCCGTCTGTACAAGGCCTAAGACAACATTAGCAGTAGTTGCCCAAAGGGTGGCGTTAAAGAGCTGAAAAACCACGTAGTACGTCTAGTACGTCACTATGTTTGTGTTTGTTGGCTGAAAAAGTTCTGCCGTCTGTATGCATACCAAGTTCACGGCCAATGCCCTTCGCACAAAATTTCACGGCGGAGGGCACGGGAGGGGGGCCCCCTCCCGCCGCTGATAATAGTGATCTCGTGGCGAATCCACCGCAGAGATCACTATTATTGGAAACCGAACCACCAATGTATATCGGCGTGCGGCGATATTACCCCAACATTTTATATTATATTACTAATATATGTCTGTTGTACCATGTTCTTTTGTTAAAACGTATCCCGTTCTCTTTTTATTGCTTCCTTTGTGTGAAATACTTGGGGTTCCTGCCAGTCCCTTTCCTAGTTCTGAGCATGCTAGGCATAGAAACACATCCTTCATAGTCTGGTCAGCTTTCTGGCTGTGCTGGGAAAACAGGCTGTCGGTCCCCCAATGACCAAGACTTTTGCTGACACTTGCTGATGCTGATTTTACACCCCATTAACACCCATCATTCCTGTGACAGACCCAACTGGGACAGGGGCTTTTGGAGGGGACTGCAGGGTAGCCTCTTGTCTACTGACTATGGCCCCTGGCATTTGAGGGAGCTACAAGCATTCAGGAAGATGTCCTGTTATATATAATAATACAAGATGACATTACCACATTTATGTGACAAGGAAGCCATGATGATATCTGCCAACTTGAAACAGTGAGAAGATGGATGTGAAAAGAAAGCTGGATAATGAGATTTGGACAGCCCTGGGTCTTCTTGAATACTGGTGCTGGACTGTCTGGGGTGGACCTTCTGACTAATCAAGGCTTGTTAAGGTGCCTGACTAGCTGTTGATTAGCTTACTGTTAATTAGGTCACTGTAAGCTGCTACCTGTTTATTAGATGTACTGATAAAATTACTGTTTAAATTTTGCATTGTTTAGGATGATGTGATCAAGCCCTTATCTGTTTTTGTGTGGTATGAATTCTGTGTAAATTTACAATAACGGGTCTGTTCCAGTTTGCACCATAGTAAGTGTCGTCTAGTTCTCGGGTGGAATGCTTAGCTATAATACCTGGTTCCTGGTTCCAAAGTGGAGGAAGCTGTATCTTGGTGGAGGCATTAAAACATACTGTAATAATCTAATGTAAACACACATCAAGAATTTTGGACAAACTTAGGCAGCAGCTCTTTTATTAGGATAAAAAAAAAATATTATGGAATTAAATTTAACCTTTAAACCTTTAATACCAAACAGAACCGTTGTTAACCATTAGCAGACCAACGTGCTTGACTAAGAGTCAAGCAGCAATATCTTATATCTTATATCAACCAAATAAGTGTTTGCTAACCACTGTCCACCCACAAAGTGTGTTTTGTTTTAAATAAGAAACATTATACTTACCTCCACTGTGCAGCTTGTTTTGCACAGAGTGGCCCCAAACCTGGTCTTCTGGTGTCCCTCTGTGGCTGTCTTGGCTAACCCTCGCAACAATCACCTTCATGCGATCAAGCATGGAGATGAGTTGTTGCGTGCGCGCTCCTGTGATACATCCGGCGGCCATAGCCGATCACTGTATCACTCGGCCCGCCCCCTGGCATGTCGCGTCATTAGATATGATTGACAGCAGCGCGAGCCAACGGCTGCGCTGCTTTCAATCAACCAATGAATAACCCGAGAAGCCGACCAAGAAGCCTGCGTGTTCATGGCGCAGAATTTTCGAAGGGTCAGGTAAGTAAATGGGGCCTCGGGGGTGCCGCTATTCCTCGGATGTTTTTTCACCTTAATGCATAGAATGCATTAAGGTGAAAATTTTTTACCTTCATAACCCCTTTAACCCATAAGGATGGACCTTCAATACAAAACAAATCTGTTGTCAACCATTTACAGACCAACATGCTTAGTCACCAAGACTCAAGCAGTAACATCTTACACAAACCAAATAACAGCGTACCAATCACTGTTCACCCACAAAGTGGGCGACATTACCCCATAAAGATGGATTTCAACAAGGGAAAGAAAAACACAAAAAAGGGAAGGGTGGGCGGGGAAGCAGATCAAAAGATCCAAAAGGACGGCTGAGGAGAATCCAGAGGTGAGTCCAGCTGACAGCTGAGGTAAATGCTGACCCCGCACCGTGACAGAGATTGATATACAAGTGACAGGTTACACTCATCGGATAGATGTTTCCTGTCAAAATTACTCTATAACCCTAATTCAAACTTCTGCACCCTGTAGGATTTTGTTTTTCAGAACTACAAACAGCGGTTGGTGTTTAGCTGGGGAGATACTCTGGGAATTTTACAGTCTGAGCAGTGCTGGTCAGGGTGACCAGAAGCCCTGAGGGCAATAAATCTACCCTATAAAAGACAGATAAACACTATGGCCTGGATTCACGTAGAGCGGCGCATCTTTAGACCTGCGTAGCACATCTCATATGCGCTACGCCAACGTAAATCAGTGAGGCAAGAACAGTATTCACAAAGCACTCGCTCCCAAACTTGCGCCGGCGTAATGTAAATTGGCCGGCATAAGCCCGCCTAATTCAAAGTAGGAAGGTAGTGGGCGTGATCTATTAAAATGAAGCGTGACCCCATGTAAATGAAGGGCCGAACGAACGGCGCATGCGCGCGCATGCTCAGAATCACGTCGCATATACTCCCTAAGATACGACGGCTCAATGCCTACGACGTGAACGTAACCTACGCCCAGCCCCATTCACGTACGACTTACGTAAACAATGTAAAATACGATGGCTGTTCCGACGTCCATACCTTTGCATGAGCTGCGCCTCCTATATGGTGGTTTAACTTTACACCGGATGTACGCCTTACGTATGCCTTACGTAAACGGTGTAGATTACTGCGACGGGCGTAAGTACGTTCGTGAATCGGCGTATCTTGCTCATTTACATATTCGACGCGTAAATCAATGGAAGCGCCCCTTGCGGCCAGTGTAAATATGCGCCCAAGATACAACGGCGTAGGAGACTTACGTCACTCGGATGAGGCCAAAATTCAGGTGTATCTTCTATTAAGAATTAGGCGCAGAGATACGACGGCGCATCCGTGCATTTACGCGGCGTATCAGTAGATACATCGGAGTAAGTCTTTCTGAATCCGGGCCATTCTCCTCACTGCACAGCCTGCAACGGGGATCTGTGACTAACAGCAATGACTCTAAAATACATTCCTTTACATCTGACATCAGCTCTTTTGAAATCACACACAGATTTTCTATGTTTAAATTGCCTCAAAAACCCTCCTAAAGGGGCCCCTTTCCACCCAAGTCCCCAAAGCAGCCACACAGGCTCCTATTTATATTGTTATGCCACTTGACACCACTTTATTTCTAACTGTAGAAAACCAAAGTACAGTTGAACCTCGGATTACGAGCATAGTCCGTTCCAGGAGTATGCTCGTAATCCAAAGTACTCGCATATCAAAGCGAGTTTCCCATTGAAGTCAGTGGAAACGAAAATTATTTGTTCCACATTGACTTCAATGGGATGCAATACTGAATGCGGTCAGAGGTGGGAGGGTGCTAGAGAGCGCCGAAAATGGCCGAAAAGGCCAGAGGACACTTCGGCTTGTTTCCTGCGCCCCTAAACCTCAGGTCAAATTAGGTATTGCAGGCCAATGTACGGCTTTTCTCGGCTCCTGCGTCCCCGTACCTCAGGCCAAATTAGGTATTGCAGGCCTAGTTTCGGCTCTGCTCGGCTTCTGCGCCCCCATACCTCAGGCCAAATGAGGTACTGCAGGCCTATTTAGCTTGAATTCTGCTCATCTTGCGAGTCAACACTCGCAAACTGAGTCAGAATTAGATTTAAAAAAGTTGCTCGCAAATCAAAACGCTCTGAAACCAAGTTAATCTTAAACCAAGGTTCCACTGTATAGGAATGGGACTTTAAAGGTGTTTAAACATTTTCACAGAATGATTACCAATATACAAACATACAATTAAAAAGTTTGCGAAAAAGGAGACAGAGAATTGGGACTTTAGATTCATGAATTAAAAATGTTATTTATTACACAATTGGTTAAAAGGTAACATGGGGGGTGGGTAAGTACCCCTAAAACATGAAAAGCTTCCACAACCCATATCTCAAACAAAACACCCCTGTAAAATAGAGGTCCTTCCCTATGGACATTAGAAGAGTGAAATCTAATTGATATACAATAAATCGATCAAAAATTATTTCCACATATGGGAAGGGTAACTCAGCTGACATGTTTCGCTTTATCAGCTTCCTCAGGGGCTCAGAGAAACGCTTCGGAATGAGTTATCCTTCCCATATGTGGAAATCATTTTTGCTTTTTAATTATATGTTTGTATATTGGTAATCATTCTGTGAGAAGGTTTCGACACATTTAAAGTCTCATTCCTATAATTTGGTTTTCTATTTTCATTGGAGATGAGTTTGTTTGCTTTTTCAACTGAGCTCACGCTTCTTCTATAGCTAACTGTAATGGACAGATTGCTGTCATTCACCTTACTGTGCCAAGTGGTGGGACTGTTTAAATTATAGAACTGTATGGACAGAAAATCCCTTGGAAGGTAAAAACAACTCTTTATATGTATTTATACTGTGTACTTAGCTGTTTGACATGAAACTTTTCAAATGACCCTTTTTGCTGTGGGCTTGGAATTAGACTAACTGGTTATGTATACAATCCAGGTCACTGGTCTCAGAATCATTCTATCCACTGATCCTGATGATTTCATTCGCACTATAAAGGGAATAAATACAAAGAACCACATCTGTTTTTTTTTTATCAAACTCCTGCACATTTTTTAAAGCTTGTTCTTAATGCATCAGTAGTCAGTAGCTCAGTTTTCTCTGTTTACTCCCCTGTCATGTCCTTATTCCCCCACACCGCCCACTCAGTTTTGTCAGCCGTCTTATGCACCCACTTTCTTAACTCTGGTCACAGCTCCAGCCATCCATCTCACAGTCGTTGCCTTTCATGTTGTGCCATTCTACAGCTGCATCACAAAGGCTTTCTCTTCATTTGGATCAGCTATCATTCTGAGCCAACTAACTGTCTTTCCGCAGCAGCAGCTTCCTACCTACAGCTGCCCAGAGCAGCCAAAGTTAATCTGGGCCAAATGCCACTGACACGCCGGTCTCAGTTGCTAAGCAATCTACGCTACAAATGCTGCCACACAGTTAACATCATTGAAACTGTTATATAAATAGAGAACAACATTGTACAACCTGTATTAAAGGAAATACATTGCATAGTTACATAGTCGGTAAGGTTGAATAACGACACCAGACCATCTAGTTCAATCTGTGGTGTGTGTGTTTATGTCAATAGTAAAACCCATATGCTTGTATGTTGTGATTGTTAAGATGCCCATCTTATTTTTTTTTTTGTTTAACTACTGCTTGTGGGAGGGAATTCCACATCTTTACCACTTTGACAGTAAAGAACCCTCTACACAGTTTAAAGCGAAGGTCCACCCATTTTTTTTTTTTTTTTTAAAGCCAGCAGCTACAAATACTGCAGCTGCTTACTTTAAAAAAAATGGACACTTACCTGTCCAGCGCGCCCACAATGTCAGCAGATGAGGCTGAGCAATCGCTCGGTCCTCGGCTTCTTCCGCCGCCATCCTTGGTGAGGTAATCAGGAAGTGAAGCCTTGCGGCTTCATTGCCCGATTCCCTACTGCGCATGCGCGCGGATCGCGGCGCGCCATCACTGGTCCCCGCTCTCTCCTGGGAACAGTGTTTCCCAGAAGACAGCGGAGGGGGTGACGTGACGAGGCTGGACTCCTGCGGGAGTCAGAACCCGGAAATGGTGCAAATACCTGTCTCAGACAGGTATCTGCACCCCCCTCCCCACTGAATGCCAAATGTGACACCGGTGGGGGATCCAAAAAGCGGAGGTTCACTTTTTGTGTGAACCTCCGCTTTAAGGTTAAATCATTTCTCTTCCAATTTCAATGAATGGCCGCATGTTTTTTTAAACTTCCTCCCATTGAAAAGTTTTTTCCCCTATGTTAGGGTCACCAGTAATGTATTTGTATATCACTTTCCTATCTCCTCTCAAGCATTTCTTCTCCAAAGAGAATACGTTTAATACTTGTAGTTTTTCCTCATAACTGAGGTCCTCCAGTACCTTTATTAGCTTTGTTGCCCTACTCTGGAATATTTCCAGTTCCAGCACATCACTCCTGGGGACTGGTGCCCAGAACTGGATGGCATACTTTAGGTCAGGCATATGCAATTAGCGGACCTCCAGCTGTTGCAAAACTACAAGTCCCATCAAGCCTCTGTCTCTGGGGGTCATGCTTGTGACTGTCAATCTTGCTATGCCTCATGGTACTTGTAGTTCTGCAACAGCTGGAGGTCCGCTAATTGCATATACCTGCTCTAGTTGTACTATAGGCCAGACCAGAGTCTTGTAGAGTGGGAGAATTATAATTTTATCTCTGTAGTAAATCCCTTTTTTAATGCATGCCAATATTCTGTTTGCTTTGTTAGCAGCAGCTTGGCATTGTATGAGCCTGCCATCTACTAGGACCCCCTGATCTTTTTCCATCCTGGATTTCCCTATTTGTTCTCCCTAGTGAGTAATTGCGTTCATATTTTTAGCAACCAAATGCATTACTTTACATTTTTTAACATTAAACCTCATTTGCTATGTAGTTACCCACATTAAAGTGTTTCTAAACCCACAACAGTAAAATCAGTCTGTATATGCAGTAGAGCATGTATGTTATACTTACTGTGGAGTCTAATGAGGTTAATTCTCTGCATTGTGTAAAAAGGTTGTTTGATCCTGTATTCTCTGTTCCTCCCCTTCTTCCACAGTCTCCAATCCATCTCCTTATAGTACAGATCCTTTGGGATCCTATTTAAGCATGTCAACCATAGATAAGATGCACCCCCTTTTTCACTGTATTCTTTCATATTCCCATTGCACACTTTCTTGGAATGGGCTCTAAGATGATGGGTGCTGCAGCAAACTCCATCTGGGAACCTTGAAAATGCACAGTCAAGTGTAAATATTTGCCAGCACACCATAGATCTTCAGATAAAGTTCAAGGCCGGGATTCAGAAAGAACTTACGCCGTCGTATCTACTGATATGCCGCGTAAGTCCACGGATGCGCCGTCGTATCTATGCGCCGTACACACAAAACTAGATACGCCTAAAAATAGGCTTCTTCCGACCGACGTAACTTTCCTACGCAGGCGTATCGTTGGCGCATATTTACGCTGGGCGCATCTGGCGCTCCCATTGATTTCCTATTCAAATATGCAAATGAGGGAGATACGGCGATTCAGAAACGTACATTTGTCCGGCGCAGGCTACGCGTGGTGCGCGTAAGCTGTGCGTCCGGCCTAAAGTTACCCCTCATAAAGCAGGGGTAACTCTGCACCAGACTTGCACAGGTCAGCTGGAGAGCAGCTACAGCAGCACCGTAACGGACGAGCTGAGCAACCACACTTGCAGGACAAAACATCTGTATGCCAACATGCCAGGGGCAGCCGTGGTCATAGCACTACTGCATCTACAGGCACGGAGGAGGGCACGGGAGAGGATCTACCGAACGCACATGAACGTCTTTGGCATGGGTTATTCGGAGGTGTATCGCATGTTCAGATTCAGCCCTGCTGCCATCCTGGAATTAGCCACAGCCCTGCATGATGACATCACCAGGCAGACACAACGCGTACATGCAGTGCAGCCACTGGTCAAGGTACTGGCAACACTGAATTTCCTTGCAAGTGGATCTTTTCAATGTACAAGTGGAGTCGTGGCTGGGATGTCACAATCCACCATGAGCAGATGTGTGCACCAGGTTGTCCCCGCAATCCTCAGACGCATGTCCCACCACATCATCAAACCCACCCATGAGCATCTGCGGCAGAAGGCAATGCAGGATTTCTACAGAATTGCAGGATTCCCACGCACCGTGGGGGCCATTGATTGCAAACATGTGGCACTACGGCCCCCCCGTGACACAGAGCACATATACAGTAATCGTAAGCATTGGCATTCCATCAACGTACAGGTGATAGCCGATGCCCAATGCCTCATATGGCACGTCCGTGCCAAACACCCCGGGGCCATCCACGACAGCTCCATATTCCCTCAAAGCAACATCCCAACAGAATTTGAACAGAACGTATACGGGAACAGCTGGCTGGTTGGTGAGTGACATGGGAGTCAGGCATGACTGTCCGACCCCATGATGCAGACATCACAAGGGGCACATGCACGACTAAAATCCTCCTGTCTTTTCCCTTCCAGGTGACTCTGCATATGCACTTGGGCCCCATCTCATGACTCCATACCGGAATCCCCAAACCAGAGGAGAGAGAAAATACAATGCTGCACACATACGTACCCGTGCAGTGGTGGAACGCACATTTGGCATCCTGAAGTCCCGTTTCCGATGCCGGGGGGGGGGCCCTGTTGTATTCCCCAAACTTTGTGTGCCAGATCATCAGTGCATGTTGCGTGCTGCACAACTACGCAATGAGAAAGGGCCTGGAGATTGACATACGTGATGACCTGACCCCCGAACCACACAGTCCCCCCCTAACCGAGTCTACCCCGTCTGCTGAGGGAAGGGCAGTCAGGAGATGCCTTTTGGTAGGCATATTTGCATGTTAAACACACACATTCATCATGGCACAAGGAGAATGCACGCATGCACACCACTGTGGTCCCTAGCTCACACACACCACATCCACCTCACATTGGATTAGCCCAAGTCCACCATGCAGGACTTGGGAGCAGCAACGCTGTGCCAAGGGCCCAATGGTGTCGCTGTCCATTCATACCACATTTACACGGTCGTAGGGATAACCTCTCCCTGACGACCCAGGGTGACACCCCTTTGCTGGCAGGAGTGTCACCCCCACATACACACACCAGTCACACTGTAGCCTGCACTACTGACCGTGTGCAGTCACTACAACATAAATAAACTCATAACCTGAGTATAAAAAAAACATAAATAAACTCATAACCTGAGTATAAAAAAAAACAAAAAAAAAACTCATCACGTGAGCATAAAAGAAAAAGTAAAAAAGGCACTCATTTGCCCTGTCGTGGGCTATGTCTAGTGCCAAGGCTCCTGGTCCTCAGTTGCCTGGGGGGAGCCTCAGGTGGGGGGGTGGGGCATCTGGAGGAGGATCATTCCCTGGTCTCTCCCTGGTTGGCTGCCTGCCCTCCAATGCCAGGGCAATGCGGTTAAGGACGGCATTGGTCTCCGCCTGCATCCGCAGCTGGCGGGTGGTGGTGTTGCGCTGGTGGTGCCTTGTCTGCCTCCCCTCCGCCTGTACGACTGCTGCTAGGCTCCTTCCCTCCACCTGCATGGCAGCTGTATTTGCCTGGACAGCCACTGCCAGGCTCCTGACCTCTGTCACAAGGCCTGATGTTGTGGCCTGCAGCTCCCCCAGGCCGGTCACAATAGCTGTGCAGTTCGAACTCACATCCTGCAGGCTGTCAGTGATGGAGGTAGTCTGATCAGTCTGCTGTGTGAGGGCCTGCTGGGCAGCCAAGGTGCAGGCAGCCTGGGTCTGGGCTGAGGAGTGCCTAGCAATCGTGACTCTTGCCGCCAGCAATATATAGTTAATCAATTTTACAGAGTTCTTGGGCGTGTTATCAGGTAGTTTGTGAAAGAGAGCGGCTTCAGGAGATCTGCGAACATTTACCCCCGTCACTGAATTAATAAGATTGAATATCCTGATCCAAAATCTAAATACAAGGGGGCATTGCCACCAGATATGGTGCATCGTTCCTAGCTGTCCACAATGTCGAAAGCAATTTGGTGAAGCGGAAGGATGCATCTTAGCTACCCTAGTTGGCACCAGATACCAATGCAGGAGCCTCTATAAGAGTAGTATTGATGGAGATTCTGGATAACTGATAAGCAATATCTTGCCACTCGATTAAATCAAAGGTAAGGTTCAAATCCCTCTCCCAGTGGTCCATATAGGCAAGTTTTGAATCAATTTCAGTAATAGAGGTATACAACGCAGATATCCGACCCCTCTGGAAGCCTCTACCTTGACAAGATAATTCAAATGTCTTAAGCATAATGGGTCTCACCATTAAATTAACTTTAGATCTGACAAAGGATGCTATTTGATTGTACCGAAACAATTCGCTAGGAGGCATAAGAAACTCATCCTTAAAGTGTTGTATAGGATACATCTGATCTCCATTAATAAAATCACCGATTCTCAGAAGCCCCTTATTGAGCCACCACTGAAACAGTTGTGGGGTCAAACCAGGTGGAAACTCAGGATTACCGAGGATAGGAGCCAATGGCGTGTGAGGGGATGATAAAGAACTTTGGTGGCGTGTCCTATTCCATATTGCTAAGGAATATGACAGAGTAGGGCATAAAATAGGCTGGTGTAAACGACCAGGAAGCCACATTAAGGATCCAATGATAAACGGATGACAGGAAAGTGCTTCAATGTAAACCCAAAGGGGGGCTGAGCCTCTAGCTGTGGTGTAGGCTAACTGAGCAATCTGGGCAGCCTGAAAATATGCTTGTAAATTGGGAAGACCGAGTCCCCCCATAGATTTAGGTGTATAAAGTGTTCCCTTTTGTATCCAAGGTTTCCTGCTACCCCACACAAAGCGCAGGACCTCGGCTTGCAAGCGTTTGATGTCTCCCCTCGGGACCGCCACCGGCAGGGTTCTAAAATAATAAAGGAGCCTAGGTAGGAACGTAATTTTTTTGGAATTGATCCTGCCAAACCATGAAAGCGAATAATCTGCCCAGCAACGAAGGTCCTCCTTCAGTTTTCTAAATAATGGGGGGTAATTGGCCCTATAAATAGTATCAATGGATGAAGTCAACTGGACCCCTAAATATTGAAGGGAGCGAGGAGCCCACTTAAAACTGTATGTATTTTGAAGAATTTGCACTATGGCAGGGGGCAATGATACATTAAATGCTACTGTTTTTTGAGTGTTCAGGGACAGGCCGGTAAGTTGTGAGAAATTATCTAGTAGGGACAGCAAATTTAGCAATGTTACTTGGGGGTTAGTGATATACATAAGGACATCATCAGCAAATAATGCGCACTTATGTTCCTGTTGGCCACAGCAAATACCATGGATATCAGAATGGGAACGGATCGCCATAGCTAGGGGTTCTATTGCTAACACAAACAATAAAGGAGAAAGTGGGCAGCCCTGTCTTGTACCCCGCCGAACAGGAAATATTGATGATTTATGACCTCTAATGGAAACTTGGGCTACTGGGGAGCTATATAAAGTTTTTAGTAGGGAAAGAAATACAGGACCAAACCCTAGGGTCTCTAGAGTAACAAAAAGATAGTTTCAATTTAAACTGTCAAAGGCCTTATTAAGGTCTAGTGAAAGAAGTAGGAGTTCCCGGGTGAGTGAAGCATCCCAATTGGAACGCGCTGCTGATATCAGGGTTATGGATCTACGAATTTGGTCCAGAGTCTGACGGCCCGATATGAATCCCAATTGGTCCTTATGAATGTACTGTGCTAAAAAGGTATTAAGGCGAGAGGCTAACATTTTTGTAAGAATCTTCAAATCACAATTTATCAGCGAAATTGGGCGATAATTGCGAACATCAGTAGGATCCCTGTCGGGTTTAGGAGTAACACTGATATATGCTTTGTTTTCATCCAAAGGAACCACACCTCCATCCCGCAGGGAATTAAAATATAGAGCCATATGTGGAGCCAGCTGAGAGTGTCTAGGGGTAAGCTTATGCGCCAATAGGGAGCCTGGACGATCTTGCCAAGTGTTTTTTTGTGGTTTGTGGTTTATCCAGCGCAATTGTTTCTCGGCCCTAGTAGTGAGACAGATATTAAGTTCCAAACGGGATTGTTCCAGTTTAGTAAATAGAGTAGGGGATGGAGAATGCTTATGTTGTGCAGTCAAAGCTTCAAATTCCTTAGTTTTGGCAGAAATCAATTCAGTGCAAGCTTTTTTAAGTCTAGAGGACAGTTGGATAAAGGCTCCTCGGACAGAAGCCTTATGTGCGGCCCAATTAATTGCAGGGGATGTGTCATCTGGGATATTAATGTTGAAATACGCTTTTAAATGGTTCAAAATCGCAAGACAGTGAGATTCGTCCCCCAGGAGGGATTCATTTAATCGCCAATATGGGGTAACTGTCCTGCTGGTGAGGTCCGAAATGTGAACCACAACTGGATCATGGTCCGACCAAGAGGTAGACAATATTTTGGCGGATTTCAATTTCGGCAACAGTCCCGAGAGAAGAAATATGTGGTCTATGCGTAACGCCCATGAGCCCTGGAATAATGAGAGTAATCTCTAGATTACAGTTTGGTTAGCTTCCCTCCAAGCGTCCACCAAATCATAATGGTAAAGCAGTTGTGCAAATTTGTGACTTTGTTTGGGCATGGGTCAAAGGCCAGCGGAGTGTGATTTGTCTTTAATAAGATCTAAGGCTAAGTTAGAGTCACCCGCTAAAATTTCCTCTCCTTCAAACTCAGGGGCCATGGACCTTAAGAGGGAATGAAAAAATGCAGTTTGATTAGTGTTGGGAGCGTAGTAAATAGGTCTTACTAATGATTTGTACAGGGGCAAAATTATATCTCTGTCTCTGGAGTCCATACCTCTCTTAATACAAGAAAGGACGTTGCTCGCTTTGGAAACCGCAGCTTGGAATTGCATGTTATTATTGAGCTTATGATCTACCAAGACCCCCAGATCCTTCTCCACTACAGATCCCCCCAGTTGTACTCCCCCCTAGTATGTATGATGCATGCATATTCTTAGTCCCTAAGTGCATAACTTTACATTTATCAACATTAAACCTCATCTGCCACTCAGTCGCCCAATTAGACAGAGCATTGAGGTCGGCTTGTAAATTGGCGACATCCTGCAAGGACGTTATTCCACTGCATAGCTTGGTGTCATCTGCAAAGACAGAAATGTTACTTTTGATCTCAGACCCAATATCATTTATAAATATATTGAAAAGTAAGGGTCCCAGCACTGAACCTTGGGGTACATCACTGATAACATTGGACCATTCAGAGTAAGAATCATTAACCACCACTCTCTGAATTCTGTATTTCAGCCAGTTTTCTATCCATTTACAAACTGATATATCCAATCCTGTAGACCTTACCTTACACATGAGCCGTGTGTGCGGAACTGTATCGAACGCTTTTGCAAAATCCAAATATATCACGTCCACAGCCACGCCTCTGTCCAGGGTTTTACTTACCTCTTCATAAAAGGAAATCAGGTTTGTCTGACAACTTCTGTCTTTCATGAATCCATGTTGTCTGCTGCTTAAATAGTTTTTTTCCAGCAAGAACTCATCCATGTGGTCTTTTATTAAACGTTCCAGTATCTTCCCAACTATAGAAGTTAGACTAACAGGTCTATAGTTACTTGGTAAAGACTTTGTTCCCTTTTTAAATATAGGCACCACATTGGCTCTATGCCAATCCAGTGGTACTATTCCTGTCATTAATGAGTCCCTAAATATTAGATACAGTGGCTTTGAAATGACAGAGCTCAACTCACCTAGGATCCGTGGGTGGATGCCATCAGGTCCAGGTGCTTTATCCACCTTTATTCTGTCTAAATATTTCTGGACCATATCACTTTTGAGCCATTGTGGATTTGGGGCTGTGTCACTCCCACCCCCATTTTGGACATGAGCTCCCCAATGCTCCATTGTATACACAGAGCTGAAGAAAGCATTTAATAAATTTGCCTTCTCTTTGTCCCCAGTCACCCACTCTAGATTATTTTGTAAGGGGCCTACATGCTCAGACTTCACCTTTTTACTATTAATATATTTAAAGAATTTTTTGGGGTTTGTCCTACTATCTTTTGCAATCTGTCGTTCATTTTGAATTTTTGCATCCTTGATTTCCTTTTTACATATCCTGTTATATTCTTTGTAACATTTAAACAACACTAGTGTTCCTTCATTTTTATATTTTTTAAAGGTTACTTTCTTATTGTTTATAGCTTTTTTAACTTTGACCGTGAGCCACATAGGTTTTATTTTTAGCCTTTCAAACTTATTGCCCATGGGAACATACTTTGCCGTGAGGTTCCACACAGTCTTTTTGAAGAATTCCCATTTCTGTTCTGTGTTCATCGGTGTCAATAGTCCCTCCCAGTCCAAGTCCTGGAGAGCAGCCCTCATCCTTGGAAAATTTGCTCTCTTAAAATTTAGTGTTTTAATATTTCCTGTATGTATTTCTTGCTTATAGTTAACATTAAATGAAATCATGTTATGATCACTGCTACCCAGGTGTTCCTTTATCTGAACATTAGTAATAAGCTCTGCATGGTTTGAGATTATTTGAGATTGTGAAATTCCCAAAGAGAAAAGTGCAATGTGAGCTTTTTGTCACGGATTCTAACCATGCGTATGCTCCATCGCACTTTTTCTGTCAGAATTCCAGCCAAGAAAAGATTGAGAGCAGGATCTCAATTTTCGTGACAGGAAAAATTCCTGTCGCATTCGTCTGTATGCATCTACAATGCAGAAAAAAACGTGCATGCTCAGAATCAAGCAGAAAAGCTAAACTGCCTATTGAACTTCATTGATCTCGGCTCGTCGTACATGTTGTACGTCACAGCATTCTTGACGTTCAGAATTTCAGACAAGATTAGTGTTACCGTGTGTATGCAAGGCAAGTTTCAGCCATTTTCCTTAAAAAAAAAAAAACACGGTTTTCTTGTTGGAAATCGTGATCGTGTGTACGAGGCAAACTTTTAATATGGCATCAAAATATTTACTTAACAAGGCAGTAATGATGTGTACTGTGCCTATAGTAGTCAATCATATTTTATCCTTATTTTATTTATCACAGTCAGATCAATGAAATATGCTTTATGTTAAGATTGTTAAAGTTGTTGTTGTTAATATTTATTTTTGTAACTTATTTCTGCATGAAATATTTAACAGTGTCATTTCATGAGATCATTTGCAAGGAAGTGTTTAGGGGTGGAATCAGGGGCGGGGCACGGTAGGTGTTGGGTGGGGCAACTGGTGGAGAGTAACTCTAAGACCCGGTTCACACTGGGGCGACACGACAGGCGGCTCAGCCGCCTGACGTGTCACGTCCCATTCAATGCTATGGAACCGTAGGAGCGACACAAGTTGCTCCGACTTAGAAAAAAGGTTCCTGTAGTATTTCGGGGGAGGCTCGGGGCGATCTGCATTGACTTCTATACAGAAGTCGTTTTACGAATCGCCTCTGAAGTCGTCCTCAGGACGACTTGCAGTGTCGCCCCCGAAGTCGTGCCGCCTATGTGTGAACCGACTCTTAGGGCCTGGTTAGTAGTTCATTTTTTTTTTATTCTTGTAACCAATGCATATACTATTGACAGAGTTGTGGCACAGCTGGATCATCCATAAGACAACCAGGGCAGGAGTCTAGGGCCTGATGAGAGTCAAGGGGGCTTGGATACAACTTTAATGCTCTGTCCACAAACTAATGCACCTGTAAGCATTTGGTGTCTGATGAACTGGGCCATGCTAGTACAGACAATGCTGGAAAGATGGCTTCTCTATCCCTATTCTAATTATTTTCAGCATCAATGAAAAAGATTGAGGAGTGACAAAGTTACTACCTTGCCTAGGGCTCCATCTTACCCTAATCCGACTCTGCCTTGTGGAACAGAACATATTAAACTAATAAAAAATACAAAGCCAGTGCAACAACAAATATGTAACAGCTGCTAATATTTTGCTAGCCCCAAATCTTAAGCTTTAAGAGAAAATAAACTTTAACTGTTCTAGAAAAATAACCCTAAATCTGTAAGATGTGAAGCCTCTTTATACTTTTTTTTATATCTTTTTCACTTCAGGTTCCATTTTGGATATTCTCTCTGAATTATGCTTGAGGAAATACTAAAGCAATGATTGAAATCACAGTTCTGCCCCATCCCTCCTAGCAAGAGCCATATCCTGTCTGCTTGCATTTTATATCCCATTATCTTTGGCCAAAAGCGTAGCTGGGGTGAAGATAAATGAACTGCATTGTCACATTTTCTGACTATTTTTCTCCTCTTATTTGTCCCTGAAGTAAACCAGAGACATTTGTATTGAGATGTCAAACAGTAACACCAGATCACCTCCAACAAAATAAAATTCTATTTTATACCATACCTTGTTATGTGGATGCTATGGGCCAGCTAGAGTGTTCTCAGATCAAATTGTTGCTTTTTTTTTGGCAAAGATCCTTAAAAGAAGAACTTAGCTAAGCAGTCTGCATACCTAAAATGGGGTTCTAACATACTATTATAGTTGTTTTAAATTTTTTTATCATTTTATGTTTCAACGGTTTTTATTGAAAGACATGTTCGACATTTTTGGCATAAACTGTTTGCCATAACTCAGTATAAGTATACAACGTAATCTTTACAGAAAATAAAGTTATTTACTTCTGGCTAGCACATCTGTTATTGTATTTTTGCAATTCCAGAAAGAACAAAACACTAACACAACCAATTAACATTTCTGTAGTCTAAAAGGCAATAATAAATATTGCCCGGTCCCCCCATTCCTCCACATCCCCCACCAGGGGGGAGGGGGAGGGGAAGACCAAGACCACAAACGACTCCAGAAGCAGAAAAAGGGAAAGAAGAGAAGTAAGAAAATAATTATTTCAGAGAGAAAATTGCACTCCCTAAGGTTGGTTTGGTGAATCACTGATATCTCACAAGGGGGTCCGACAAGTATCTTATCCAGGGTTCCCACACCTTGTCAAATTAGGGTTCGTTAGTCCTGTAGGATCACCAAAAGGCATTCATTTACCATGATCCATGTCAATTTATTGCTAACCAAATCGAAAGGAATTGTGGGTATATCCCATGATCTGGCAATTGTTATTCTAGCTGTCGTAAAAATGAAGGCTACAAGTCTCTTGATTGGGTTTGCCTTCTACCGGGTGTCCAAGAAGAGGTTGTTGCGGGGATTTGATTAAATTCACGATATAATCATTTTAATAAAGGAAATACATTATAACGAGGCTCCATATTTCTAAATGGTAGAAGAATGTGGACAGGTTTATATGTTTTAGTCTCTTCCACATTCCCCTGCCTATATGTACGCTGTCTTATAAAACAAATTATTTCTATCATTGGAACTACTTTACACACACATTGAACTGTAAATCTAAAGTAACATATGCATTCTCAATCGTATCAATTCCAGACACTAAGGGAGCTATTTTCTAAAACTGGAGCGCGCACAATCTGGTGCAACTCTGCATAGAAACCAATCAGCATTCAGGTTTTATTGACAAAGCTTAAAGTGGTTGAAAACCCACTTTAGCATTTTCAGGCAATCCCCTGTGTTAGATAATACAATGGCCCGGATTCAGAGAGCAATTGCGCCTGCGTAACCATAGTTACGCAGCGCAATTGCTGACTTGCGCCGGCGTTACCAATGCTCCCGATTCAGGAACATCGTAACGCCGACTGCAGCCTAAAATCTGCGTGGCATAAGGCTCTTATGCCACGCATATCTTAGGCTGCATTCTAGCGATGTCTGCTAGGGGGCGCTCCCATTGTGCTCAGTGTATAGTATGCAAATTGCATACTAACACCAATTCACAACGTTGCGCGAGCCCTGCGTACGCAATTTACGTAGTTTGCGTACGTCGGGTTTCGCGTAAGGCTGCACATCCTAATAGCACGCGCAGCCAATGCTAAAGGATACCCGTCGTTCCTGCGTCGATATTTGAATGTTACGTCGTTTGCGTAAGTGATACGTAAGTGATACGTGAATGGCGCTGGACGCCATTCACGATCACTCTGAAGCAAATGACGTCCTTGCGACGTCATTTGCCGCAATGCACGTCGGGAAAGTTTCCCGACGGAGCATGTGCTCTACGCTCGGCGCGGGAGCGCGCCTAATTTAAATGATTCCCGCCCGAGAATCCCCAGCTGATGTCAGTTGGGAGGAGGAGGAGAGAGGTAGCCAGTCGGCTACTGATTGGCTACTATGCACAGCTGCACCAGATTCTGAGTGTACTAGTTTTAGTACGTCTACCTCTGTCTATTTTAAAGGTATTTTATGACTGAGACACAACAACTTCTAGCAGGTATTAGGTTGTGTCTTGCTCCATGCTTTCTATTAGACCCCATGACCATGGCCACATTACAGTACTGAAAAAAAAGTATGGTCGATAAAGTGCACCTGTTTTAAATCTGTAAACGTCCATATTCCTTTGCATATGTAAGATTCTTTTTTTTTTCTAGCTCAGTTTGCATACCCATATTTAAATAAGATAAGTGTGGCCTTTTTCTTGCATTTTGTTTCTCACTGATTTTTCAAGAGAGGTGTCCCAGCTGTTAGAGGGCTCCATTCACTAAGCAGTACCTACTGCTTTAAGAAATGTGGTAAAATACTACTAAGCCTTTTTCAAAACTTTTCGGGGGATTCACAAAAAAATGCTTCTAAAATACTGCATGTGGTTTATCTCAGAAAACCATGCAGTATTTTATCTCATTGAGATATACAGTGGGATGGATACAGTGGAGAAGAATTAGAACCATTGACACTTTTTATTGCTAATTAAGAGGTAAAATGGTTTAAGCCCTGGTTCACACTGGGTACGATTTGGAACGATTTGAGATGCGATTTGACATGTCAAATCGCATCTCAAATCGGCGGCAATTGTCGGCAATGGCACTGTCCTAATCAGTGCGACGCCGCATCTGCGATTTCAAAAAGTAGTTCCTGTACTACTTTTTGCGATTTCGGGCCGCGATTTACCTTAAATTGCGGCCGAAATCGTGGCAAAATCGCGGCAAAATCGCGGTAAAATCGCGCATTTTACCGCGATTTTGAATTCGCAGCAGTGTGAACCTAGGCTAAACCATAGAAATATGCCAACTCACTAACTCTGTGCGGTCCCTGCAACATACATATTAATGCAAAATAAAAAGGGTGACCGGAATACCAGTCAAAGGGAAGCTGCTTTCCCAGGACAGGTGTGGCGTATCACAAGTTCAATGAAGTAAATACAAAGAATCTTTATAAATGTCAAATATTGAATGAAAATAGTATCAAAACTCACACACATATAAATGCCGTTCTTTTTCAGCATTGTCTTTTTTATTGGTGGAAGAAGGGTATTTTTATACAGTATAGAAAGGGTATTTATATACTGTATTTGCCGGCGTATAAGACAACCCCCTATTTTTCCAGAAAAAATGTTGGTTTTGGGATATACTCGTTGTATAAGACTACCCCCTTCCTACTAGTCTGTCTGGAAGCTGAGGGGTAGCCGGAACAACCACTGACAGGAACAACCGCTGACAGAAACAGGCTTTTTTCAAATCTCACTGTGCCATTCCATTACATTACATGCCTCACTGTGCCATTCCATTACATGCCCCACTGTGCCATTCCATTACATGCCCCACTGTGCCGTTCCATTACATGCCCCACTGTGCCGTTCCATTACATGCCCCACTGTGCCGTTCCATTACATGCCCCACTGTGCCGTGCCATTACATGCCCCACTGTGCCGTGTCATTACATGCCCCACTGTGCCGTGCCATTACATGCGCCACTGTGCCATGCCATTACATGCCCCCACTGTGCCATTCCATGCCTCCACTGTGCCATTCCATGCCTCCACTGTGCCATTCCATGCCCCCACTGTGCCATTCCATGCCTCCACTGTCCATCACATGCCTCTACTGTGCCGGCCAAGATGATCTCCCTACCTTATTTTTTTGCTGCGGACATCCATGTTTCAGGCTGCGGTCATCCATGATTCAAAAGCCGCGCCTCCTCCTCAGACTGCTCCGTGATAGGCGGAACACTAATTTTCCCAGCGGGGTGTTTCAACTATCACGGACGTCCTCTCGTCCGAGGATGAGAAGGCATCCGTGATAGGCGGAACACTGAACAGAGGCCCCGCTGGGAAAATTTGTGTTCTGCCTATCACGGAACAGTCTGAGGAGGAGGCGCGGCTTTTAAATCATGGATGCCCGCAGCCTGAAACATAGATATCCGCAGCCTGACGGAGACAGATCCGGCGTATAAGTTGACCCCCGACTTTGGATGCATTTTTTTGCATCCAAAAGGTCGTCTTATACGCCGGAAAATACGGTACGGTATGTTTGTGATTTTAGATACTATTTTTAATAGACCACTCCATGCAAAACGAAAAAAATAAAAAAAAAGATTTCCTTCAGTTATATTTTAAGTAAATCCACCCCAATGATTTCCATATTTCCATATTTAGGTTTCTATGCATTACTGTTGAGATAACTGATCCAAAAATGCCGAGACAACTCAAAATTGGCTATTATACATTTACATTTCTTAACCGCTTCAGCCCCGAGCCTCTTTCTGAGATTTTGTGTTTACAAGTTTAAAAACACAATTTTTTGCTAGAAAATTACTTAGAACCCCCAAACATTATATATTTTTTCCTAACACCCTAGAGAATAAAATGGCGGTTGTTGCAATACTTTTTGTCACGCCGTATTTGCGCAACGGTCTTACAAGCGCATTTTTTTACAGAGGAGGTCTAGGGCACTAACATGAAAAAATAAATGGCCCTTTAAGAGCTATGGGCAGGAAGTGACATTTTGCTTCCACCCTGCAATGGTATGGAGACGAGTGGGGGCCATCTTCCCTTCACTCGTCTCCATACCAACCACAGAAGAGGATTCTATCGCCTCTACCGCTGCTGATGGTTCCGGTAAGCTGTGGAGGGAACCAGACCCCTCTCCTGCCGCCGATACAAGTGATCGCAGAGACCACTTTTATCTGAAAGAGGACCGCTCACTGAAGAAGTGGATATCAACTAGCTGCTGCCATAACAAAGATATCCCTCTTCAAAGTACTGACATATATCGGCATGAGCTGGTCCATAAGTGGTTAATGACCAGACCATTTTTTGTGGTACGGCACTGCGTTGCTTTAACAGACAATTGCGTGTTTGTGCAACGTTTCAGCCAAACAAAATCAAAGTCCTTTTTTCCCCACAAATAGAGCTTTCTTTTGGTGGTATTTGATCACCTCTGTGGTTTTTATTTTTTGCGCTATGAACAAAAAAGACTGACAGTTTTGAAAAAAAAGCAATATTTTTTACTTTTGCTATAATAAATATCCCCCCAAAAAATATATAAAAAAATAATTTCTTTCCAATTTAGGCCGATATATATTCTACATATTTTTGGTAAAAAAAAAATCGAAATAAGCGGATATTGATTGGTTGCAAAAGTTATAGTGTCTACAAAATAGGGGATTTATTTATGGCATTTTGTATTATTATTTTTTACTAGTAATGGGGGTGATCTGTGATTTCTATTGAGACTGCAACATTGCGGCGGACGCATTGGAGACTTTTGACACATTTTTGGAACCGCTGACATTTATACAGCGATCAGAGCTAAAAATAGCCACTGATTACTGTATAAATGTTACTGGCAGGGAAAGAAGTTAATACTAGGGGGCGATCAAGGAGTTAAATGTGTGTCCTAGGGAGTGATTCTAACTATGGGGGGGGTGGGACTGCCTAAAGAAGGAGACATATCGCTGTTCCTACTTAATATGCACAATAGATGTGTCTTCTCTCCCCTGACAGAACCGAGATCTGTCTGTTTATATTGACATACCTCCATTCTGTGTCTCTCAGGAGCGATCACGAGTGCCTGGCAAACATTGCGGCCGCCAGGCATGCGCATCGGCTCCGCTGTCGCACCCCTAGTGAACTTAAAGTGGCCAATGTATACCTACGCCGATTTGCCCAGGCGAGCCAACCTGCCGCAGTATAACTGCGGCGGCTGGTCGTCTAGTGGTTAAATACCACATGCCTGGGCCACTACTTAATTACTGCATGCTATTAATTATTTATTTCCTTTTGTGAATTGACTTTAACCCCATTTTTTTTACAATTTTAGGGTCGCATGCGATATTTTGGGAAAAAGTGTCCAGACACCTAAATACTACATGCAATCTGTGAATGGAGCCTTATGTTCCTAATATCTGTTGATTTTATGGACCTTGTTCTTGAGCTCAACAAAACTATCATGTTGGTCATGTGAATGAAAAAAGCAGAGGGGAAGAAAGCAAAAGAGAAGAGAGCCATGAGTCCCTACTGTACACTTCCTCTGGTGTCACATCATTTGACATTTGGATACTTTGCTACTAGGTATTGAGAGCTGCACAAGTTTCTAGAGAGGTTCTCCAACTTTAACAGGATGTCCATCACCACATTCAACACATTTCTGGACATTCTGCAACTGATGCCCTGTACACACGATTGGAATTTCCGATGGGATAAAATCTGATGGAATTTTCCGTCGGAATTCCGTTCAAGCTGTCTTGCTGTCAAACCAAATTCCAACCGTCAAAAATGCGGTGACGTAAAACACTACAACGTGCCCAGAAAAATGAAGTACAATGCTTCCGAGCATGCGTCGACTTGATTCTGAGCATGCATGTTTTTTTCTCTGTCGGAGTTCCACACAGACGATCGGAATTTCCGATAGGATTTTTTTCCATCAGAAAAAAAATAAAACATGTTCTATTTCTAAACTCCGATGGAACAAACTCCGATGGGGCCCACACACGGTCGGAATATCCGATGAAAAAATTCCGTCTGACTTTTTTCATCGGAAATTCCAATCGTGTGTACAAGGCATAAGGCTAACCCAGATGGATACCAACTTGCCAAAGAGTATGTCTGCTGGGGAGCAACTCTCAGACACTGTCAGTTTTGAAGTAAATGTTACCTATTGATATGTATCACTCAACTGTTGTAAATGTATTGTGCACTATATTGTACACTATAGTATAATGTATAGTATAATAAACACTATGTCTTCCTGCTGGGTACTGCACTGTAGGGGGAGAAAAAGAGCACAGCACACACTGTGCTTTCACTTTAGGCTAATGTGATGACGAGCTCCCCGCACAGTGCCGAGTACAGTGAGTTTGGCTGACGATTGTGGGTCTCAGCCGCCCTTGCCGCTCCTCCTATCAAAGAGTGCAGGGGGCCCTCAAGGCCATGGCGACCTTGGCAAATCCTTTAATTTCGCCACTGTTTGGCACTCCAGTCATGGTGAAACTACAGGGACTGGCTGAATTTTAATCCACGTGTGGACCCTGCAGTTCAACAAAAGTCGCTCTACCAATCATCGTCTGTTCAACAGTCCTATCAGTTTAAAGCCCCTCAATTAGCGCTGCACGCAATAGGCTGCAGCACTGATCTGTGTATTTTGACATTCTTGTCAGAATACAATAGCTTAGTGGGGAGGATTCTACCATCCACCTCAATTATTTATTTATTTATTTATTTATTTATTAAAATTCTTAAAAGTACAAAAAAGTACAAAACGCAGTCAGTTACCCGTAGGCCTCGATGCGCCGAAAACAACAATACAGCAACAACAACAAAAAAACACACAGGCAGCGGAACAGATCAAATTTAAAATAGTTAGCAGATCAAAGAACTATAAAAACCTATGTAAATCCATAGGCTAGACTGAAAAGCTTTTAAAAGCTTCCTGAACTTAAAAAGATCATTCTCAAGCCTTAATTTTAGAGGCAGGGAGTTCCAAAACCGTGCTCCCTGGACCGCACTCGTCCTCCCTCCGCATTTTTTCTTACGAAATTTAGGAATCACCAAAGTTTCCAAATTAGCCGACCTTAAGGTACGGTTGGGCACATACTTGGTGAATTTTTCCTGCAGGTACACTGGTCCCTTGCCATGGGTAGCCCTGTGCACCATGCATCCAGTCTTAAACAGAACCCGTTCCTTCACGGGTAGCCAATGCAAGGCTCTCAGCGATGGCGTGATGTGGTCACGACGACCAAAGCCTGTGAGTAGCCTTGCAGCGACATTCTGAATAAGCTGTAATTTGTGCATGATGTTATTAGGTAAACCCAGGTACAAAGCATTACAATAATCTAATCGACTTCCGATAATGGCATTGACCATGGAGATTTTATGCGATTCTTCAATGAAGCGAAAAGTCGACCTCAGGAGTTTCAAGTGGAAGTGGCAAGAACTCACCACCTGGTTTACCTGTGGTCGTAGCGTCAATCTCTCGTCCAAGATGATTCCCAAATCCCTGACCTGGGTGACTGGCACTGGGACCGATGAAAACGAGTCCGGCCAGGTAGGGAAACCGCCTGACCATGGCTGATTGCATAAAACCATGCACTCAGTCTTGGAGCCATTGAGCATAAGATAATTGGCCCCCATCCAGGCTTGAATTTCGTCCAGGCAGGTGGCCAGAGTTATGTGTGACCCCCCATCCCTGGGCAGAGGAATGTAGAACTGGGTGTCGTCAGCGTAGACATGAAAAGATTGAAAAGATGAAAAGGTTGTGGCGGCGGATGATATATAGCAGAGGCCTCATATAGATGTTGAACAGGAGCGGCGATAATGCCGACCCTTGATGGGGATGGGGTAATCAGTTCAGTTTTTTTTTCATTCAGCCCATGTATGGCAGCTTTAGGCTAATTATGGACATGAGATGATGGTTGTTGAACCTACACTAATCATTCTGTAGAGCCACCATCATGAAAATGTGCACCACTAATCAAACCTCTAGTTGGTATTAAAAATTGTGAGGTGGGAGAATTTAACCAACCAACCTGTGGGCAGAAATTGTAATTCTGGATTTGCAGTTCCTAAAGTAAACTGGTCCAAGTGGTAAAGTAAAGTGGCCCAGTATATATATATATATGTGTGTACGACTGTGTCCCAAGCGTGTCGAGATCCTGCGGGGTAAATGACCGCACCAGCCAGGAAGACACTGGCTGCAAAAAGCACCTAGAGGCGATTCAGTTTGCATGTGTAGCGCTATACAAGTCACTCATTCATTCATTCAAACTTGTATGATGCTGCGTACACACAACCGTTTTTCATGTCATGGAAAAAAATGAAGTTTTTCTCTACGTGATTTCTCTCAAGCCTGCCTTGCATACACACAATCATGAAAATGCTCAAGCATAGCGCGGTGACGTACAACACGTACAACGGCACTATAAAGGGGAAGTTTCATTCAAATGGCGCCAGCCTTTGGGCTGCTTATGCTAATTTTCCATCTCATAATTTTCTTCTGAGCATGCACGTTTTTTTCCCCATCGTAAAGCGTATACACGACCGTTTTTCACGTCGAGAAAAATGCTCTGGAGCCTACACACGACAGTTTTTAACAACCAATTAAAAAAATTGCATTTTTTTCGTCATGAAAAATGGTCGTGTGTACACGGCATGAGAAGAACATATAAACACTAACGTGGACTTTGTATAGCACAACTTTCACACCAATTATTTAACACAACCTGCTGTCTTATTTTTATGTGTATGGACACTTACAGAGTTACTGGAAAGAAAGTCTATTATTTTCAGGCAACAGAACTGATACTTCAGCATTAGGGATGAGCTTCGTATTCGAGTCGAACTCATGTTCGACTCGAACATCGTATGTTCGATCAATCGTCGAATTACGAACGAGCCAGGGTGGCTTTGGCCAATTATGGCTCAGGAAGTTTAGTACACACCCCACACTATAAAAGGCCGCCTGCAGGTTGGCCTTGTGTAGTGTGTTGCAGTGGTTAAAAGAGAGAAGACAGAGAGAGTGTCATTTTTAGTAGGTAGATAGAGCAGGCAGGCTAGTCAGTTAAAGTTACAGTGTGTAGAGGATATATATGCATTACAGGTGTTGTATATATATTTATAAACTGTATAGTTTAGCTAGATCTGCATTTCCTAATTTACTGTCAGGCAGGTGATTGTGCTAGCTGCAGTATTCTCACATGGTGTACTGCCTTTGTCCTCTGCAGTGTGCACCTAAAGGTACGTGGTGTGTGTACTGCCTGTGTCCTCTGCAGTGTGCACCTAAAGCTATGTGGTGTGTACTGCCTGTGTCCTCTGCAGTGTGCACCTAAAGCTACGTGGTGTGTACTGCCTGTGTCCTCTGCAGTGTGCACCTAAAGCTACGTGGTGTGTACTGCCTGTGTCCTCTGCAGTGTGCACCTAAAGCTACGTGGTGTGTGTACTGCCCGTGTCCTCTGCAGTGTGCACCTAAAGCTACATGGTGTGTACTGCCCGTGTCCTCTGCAGTGTGCACCTAAAGCTACATGGTTGGTGTACTGTCTGTGTCTGTGCTATTTTTCTCAATGATTTTCATCCATATTGCAGGGACCAGACATTACATTAAAGCCGCAAGCAGTTTTAAATTACTTTTTTCTTATAGTAATCTCATTTTGTGCATGGACAGTTCTAAACATGGGCCACTTCACAGGCATACTATAGACACCCAGCAGGTACGATATTTAATGGAATTTTTCATTATTTTTTTTTCTCATGTAGCGGGGTCATCCTGTCAGAGTCTAATGACAGGCCATCCCTGCTGGAACTTTATGCACGCTAGTAAATATGTTAGACATTGTTGTGAAAGTTATGCATTGTGGGACTACAAGTAGCAGGAGATATGGACTCCATTGACTCTTAGGAGAAACAGACTACACTTCTCACAATGCCCTGTGTTATTGGAACATGTGACAACTCTGCTCAGCCACTCAGAAGGATATGAGAGGCTATTTAATTACTTCAGATCCGCGCTATAGACAAAAGACGTCCACAGCGCGGCTCTCAAGTGCCAAGTGGACGTCTTTAGATGTCCTTTTATCTGCATTACGCGCGCGCCACTGGGGGGCGCGCAGCGGGTAAACACTGTCCCGGCGCATCGCCGAAGAGCCGATGCGTGTAACCGGTGGCCGCGATGTCCGCCGTGTACACGCGATCGTCGGTAACACAGCAGGGACGTGGAGCTCTGTGTGTAAACACAGAGCTCCACATGCTGTCAGAGGAGAGGACACCGATCTGTGTCCCTTGTACATAGGGACACAGCATCGGTCACCTCCCCCAGTCACCTCCCTCCCCCCACACAGTTAGAACACACCCAGGATACACATTTAACCCCTTCCTCACCCCCTAGTGTTAACCCCTTCCCTGCCAGTCACATTTATACAGTAATTAGTGCATTTTTATAGCACTGATTGCTGTATAAATGTGAATGGTCCCAAATTTGTGTCAAAAGTGTCCGATACGTCCGCCGCAATATCGCAGTCTCAATAAAAATCGCAGATCGCCGCCATTACTAGTAAAAAAAAAAGGAATAAAAAAAATCATAATTCTGTTCCCCATTTTGTAGGCGCTATAACTTTTGCGCAAACCAGTCGCTTATTGCGATTTTTTTTTTTTTTTTTACAAAAATATGTCGAAAAATACGTATCGGCCTTAACTGAGAAAAAAAATAGTGTTTTTTTAAAAGAAATTGTATATTTATTATAGCAACAAGTAAAAAATATATATATATTTTTTTAAATTGTCGCTGTTTTTTTGTTTATAGCGCAAAAAATAAAAACAGCAGAGGTGATCAAATACCACCAAAATAAAGCTCTATTTGTGGGGAAAAAAGGACATCAATTTTGTTTGGGAGCCACGTCGCACGACCCCACAAATGTCAGTTAAAGCGACGCAGTGCCGGAAGCTGAAATTTCGCCTGGGCACGAAGGGGGTTTATGTGCCCAGTAAGCAAGTGGTTAAGGAAAGGGAGGGGCTGCTCTCACTCTCTTGGGATCTGCATCTTCTCCTGGGCAGAGCTGCTGACAGCACAGCCGTGCTGCTAGGCCAGAAGCCTGGGCCTAAATTCACAGAGAGACCAGCCATCCGGGAGGAAGCAAGACTCCAGTATCCAGCTGTGTTCCCAGAGATTGGAGAGGCAACCCAGCAGACAGCTGAAACAGTGGAGAACCCTCATCCAGGATCCTTGTGCTGTGGAGCAGTGATTTATCAACACACCTTCTGAGAAGAACTCAGGCGGATCGGCCTGTCGGGTGAGAGAGCACATGCTCAGCTTGAAACTATCCTTTTAGACAGTTAACCCAGTATCACCCCACAGGCCAGAGACCTGTATAGGGTCCCCATCTGAAGTGTAGAGGCCTCTTTCACCGTTCATAGTTAATACACTGAAGTGACTGACGCTGGCTAGCGATCAGCTCACCAACGTTGCTGTTCAGGATACTTTGTTCAATCGATCTTCCCTTATTATTTACCACTTGTGGATTACAATTTTAATGTGCACCACACGGCCGCAACGTGACTTTAGCTGTTTGCAAGACTGCCCGCTAGAGGGCGCTCGCTAGCATAGACTGCCTACCTTAGGTTAAGTAATGGTACCGTTCTTTAGTGTAGACCTGTTTTACTTTATAAATGTCACTTGCTGATTTCCGCAAGGGCCCTTGCGAAATCATATTGTGTTGTTGCATAATAATTATCCATTTATTGATCTAGACTTATGCTTGTTTCTCTTTGAATTCATGTAAAGTAAACTCATTCTTTTGATCTAAATATACTACTGTGTGAAGTGCATTTCTTGTCTGGAGGGACCATCCATGATTCAGGTAATACTACTATTACATTGTCATTGAATATTGTATGCCTGTTATTGTGCCTCCCAGCCCAGCGGGGGTCGCAATACACCCTCCAGACTACTGGTGTGCCAAGGGGATAGAGCCAAGTTAGTGGGGTTTATTGGTAGAGTACAGGCCCAAATTAAACCAGCGGCTCCTTCGGGGGTAGCGCTACACTCACTTTAAGCATCATTAAAATCACTGCTCCAGAAAAAACGACTGTTTTTAAAACTTTTTTTCCATTGATACATGTTCCCTGGGGCAAGACCCAAAGACAAAGTTGTTTTATGACAATAACTTGCATATTAGGCTTTAAAATTAGCACTTTTGAATTCGATCGTTCGAGTCCCATAGACGTCAATGGGGTTCTAAATGTTCGCGCGAACGGTCGGTCCGTTTGAAGGTTCTGGTGCGAACCGAACGGGGGAGGTGCTCGGCTCATCCCTATTCAGCATCAGTTCTGACTATTTCTGGAATGATTTATTGTATATAGTGTATTTAATATATATATATATATATATATATATATATATATATATATTTTAAGTGATATTATGGTCAATCTCCCAGATTTTCATAATTCTTATATATTTTATGTATCTCAGTGGTGACATCTCCGTACCCTAGCCATATGTCCCAGTTACGTACCTGCACACTCTGGAATCTATTACCTCTTGCTATAACAGGAGTGATTGCCTTGTTACTTTCAGCATTAACATAATATAAATATAAAAAATAATTATAAAACGCAACAGGACAGCCATTCCCAACCAGGGTTCCACAGGTCCCTAGGGTTCCTCCAGAGATTGCTAGGATTTCCTTGAGCTGTGGATGATTAATGTCCCATCTGATGGTGTCTGCATGGTTCTGGGGCCAAGAACACCCCTTAGCAAAGCCAACAGCATGACAACAATGGCCTTTATAGCTGTCAGTAAGGGGGCACTCTCACTGTAAGTATTCCATTAATCCTACTAACCACCACTGTTGCCATCATTTTTCCTACTGACCCCTCATGAATTGGTTTTAGTAAAGGCTCCATAAGACTGGAAAATTATTTTAGGGGTTCCTTCAGGGTAAAAAGGTGGGAAAAGGGTGCAATAGGAATACGATCAGAGTGTCTGGGATACATTAGAAAATACAATGTGATCTAACAGCTTTGCATGACATGCCGTTGCTTGGTGCACTTTAAAGCAAAGCTCTGGTCACTTAACGAAATATAAGTCTTGTCCCCCCACCCACAGGTGATGCCAAATATATTGCTCATTTTGTCTAGGGTATTATGTAAAAGAGGTGGGCCCTGTAGAGTTACCACCACATACAATATAGGACTAACCTTGGCTTCTGGTCCTGCCCTGTACATAATGATGTGGGCATAGGAGGCAGTATCAAGACCAGCAGAAAGAGATGTTTTGTGGGATTGATCTTCATCACCACAACTGGTATGTGTGACCATGAGTAAAGGTCTTACTCAGTCTTTGATCATTCCCTTGAAAAAACTATCAATATAATCTGTATATTTTTTGGCTCGTATACATTTTTACCTATAAATACGTGTCTTCATCTTCATATTACAATGAATTGCATGTGTCCATTAAGGGCGCACGTGCGCCACCCCCACATTCATGACCACCATGCATCCATGCATCTGGCCCTTTTTAGGATGCTGGATGTATGAATTCCAATGAGGGATGGGTGTTTTTTTGAAACGCCTCTTTCTAATAATCTTCAAAATAGGGGGGGTTCGGGGCGCAGAGAATGTGAACGGAGCCCACCCAGGTGTGTTACAATAGCGAATGAATATTCGCCATTGTAACACTGATCCTACTCCCCAGCCAATCAGGAAGCAGTTTTGAGACCCGTTACTCGATTTGATAAAAGGACATGTGATCCTATTGGATGCCTAGGAGTAGGGGAGGAGACGCACAGCCTCCGTGATGGAGGAAAGGACACAGGAGCCGCTGCCCACTGGCGATGCCCACTGCCGATGCCCGCTAATGATGCCCAAAGTTGATGCCTGATACAAGCTGCACGGTGCCCACCACCTAGATGGGGTAAGTGCCAGACACCGAGCAGGGGGGTGGGGTGAATGTTTGCCCAAAAAAACACCAGCCGCCACTGCTTATATTACCAAGTATGTTTGTATGATATACAGTGGAACCTTGGATTACCAGCATAATCCGTTCCAGCAGAATGCTCGTAATCCAAATCACTCGCATATCAAAGCGAGTTCCCCCATTAAAGTCAATGGAAATTAAATAAATTTGTTTTGCATTGACTGCAATGGCATGCAATACCGCATGTGGTCAGAGGTGGGGGGCGCCAGAGAGCCTCGGAAACACTCGAAAAGGCACGAGGACAGCTCGGCTGAAGTTGGAAAACCTTGGAAAGGCAAGCTTTTCGAACGGCTTCGAACAGCTAAACGCTGGTACTGCACACCACTGTGGCTTGAATCCTGCTCGTTTTGCGAAACAACACTAGCAAAGGATTTACTCGCAATCCGAGGTTCCACTGTAAATCCTTATATTACTAAGCTGGGCATTTTATTTTGGGTAATACAATGTGTAGTATGTCAAGCTATTTAGAGCCTAGATGCATATTGAGTGTAGTAAAAGCCCAGCAGCTTTACCACTTATGAAAATATGAACTTCTCACAGGCGTTTAATGTTGACTTTAACATAAAAACGGAGCTGTGCCTGTTTATTTGAGGAAGGTAATGGAGAGAACCACTGAATTATAGGGAAAGATTTTAATGCATTTTAATACCTCCTTTTGTACCTTCATTCCATCATCCTGATTAGTCTCCATTGTGAAAGAAATTGAATGACTAGTCAAGAGGCTCTCAGATTTCATATTAACAGTGTGTAATTCTACTGAGATTGAGAAGCAAGAAAACGCAAAGGTTTCTGACAGTTACAAACTACGGGAAGTGTGCCTATAGCATGAAACCATATAATCAGAATTCTGAGTGTATACCTCTAGAAGAATAAAATGTAACCAAGGCTGAATGTTCTAATTCTTAAAGAAATCATGCACCACCGAAAAAGTTACAATGAGTATAGAGAGTATAGCATCATCTGGTGTATGTCTCCGATGTAGCAGTGTCATGCTTGAGTATTCTTCCTCACCTACAGCCCTCAATCTTACTTCTTGGTAACACATGCATAGGGATCTGCTGCCCTCTACTGTTTGTATTTGTAAATAGCTTCTTGTGTCTGGGTTTTTGGCTTGGAAACACCCAGAGGGAGGAAGAAGGAGGAAGAGGGGAAAGAGGAGAAAAAGAGGAAAGGTCTGAGACACACCTCCTGTCCATAAAAGAGCTATTGCTGAATCCAGACTGAAATGGCTGGAGGCTAGCCTGCATTTGTAGGAGGAGTCTGGGTGGTATATATCCCTCCTCCTCTGATGGATCCCTCGTCGGTTGTTTTTTAGTTCCTACCCTCCCGGTTCCCCTTTGCTTTCCTCATTTCCTTCACATCTCACTCATTTCAGGTACATTTTATACAGGGTAAGCCCTCTTTTACTGACCATCTAGGTCAAGGCACACCTCAGGTCTTGGTAGTTAGGATTATCGCATTTCCAATTGAACACTTTGACTACAAATTATATATATATATATATATATATATATATATATATATATATATATATATATATATATATATATATATATATATATATATATATATATATATTGTATCTAAAGACGGGTGAAATGCGACTATGTTTCAAGAAAAAGGTTGAATGGGGTGGGACTTTGTATGTGCCTTGTAGGAGTAAATAAATATAAAGAAATACTAGAATTATAGAAAAATAATCAACTTTTATTTTTCTGCCATGAGGCAGAAATACCAAAAATATATATTTTTTTCCAAACATGAAATAAAACCAAGTTACAGTTTAGAAGTTTCAAGTTCAGGGTGTGCGATTCCCAAGCATAGAAGATAGTAGGGCCTACGCGTTTCGCGGAATTTCCGCTTCGTCAGGGCCTTTGAATGTGGCACAATGTAATATTGTATGAACTCTAAAAATAGAAGGTGTTGATAGAAAAATACATAAATAATATATTTGATATGATTCAATACAGAAGCTAGATAAAAAAGAGAGGAAGAAGAGGGAGGACAAAAATATACATGCAACGATGTTCATACAATCATTGAATATGCACTGTTGACCCTCAACATCAGTTATTACAAACTACATATTACATTAAAAAACACTTTGAGCTATGTACACAGTTTCATTTATTTGGAGCGGTGCTTCAGTGTCTTAGGGAGACATATTATACCATAAAGGTTATTAACATATGTTAGCCTAATCAAATATATTAAATATATATCTGAATTAGAAAAAAAAAAGAGAAAAAAACAAACAAAAAAAAAGGAAACACTTCCCAGCGACCTGTAACTGTCAGATGTCGATGCAGCGGGTAAATAAGGCTTATTTTTTTTTCTTTTTGGTATTACTGCCTCATGGCAGAAAAATAAAATGTGTTTATTTTTCTATAATTCTAGTATTTCTATATTTATGTCTCCTATCTATGTAGTAGCTCTCTATTATTCCACACACACCCCAATCCCTACACATAAAGACTAGTGAAAGAAGTATATCTTTCTCATTGTTGTTATCTTACATGCACTATACCAGAATACCAGATACCTAAGTCTGTGATACAATGCATGTGTAGTGGTCACCTTGCTGTATGTTAGGTGAACTTGTATATTGAAATAGAGTATATATTCAGCTTTTGTTATTCTAGTTAACTTCTGGTCTGAGATTCTACAGCTAGTTTTAGTTTAGAGCTCAAAAACAAGCATTAAAGTGGATGTAAACCCACTCTCATCCTTTCTAAACTACTGCCATAGTGCTGATCTATAAGGATATAGATGCCTCCTGCATGCATCCTTACCTGTGAAATGTCTCCCCTCTATCTGTTATAAGAACTGAAAAACTGCAGATTCTGTGGGTGGATCTGTTGTCTGGAGCTCGGTGGGTGGAGTCGTGATATCACTCCCCTTGTCAACATGCATTTTTTTCTGTGTATTCCTTACACTAAATTCTGCTATGATCAATAACATCCAGTCAAAATCCAGAAAAGTAACCACATGACTTCAGAAATGGAGTGGGGGTGGGAATTAAAAAATAATGCCTGTCTCCAGGCTAGTGCATGAGATATGTAAATAACCTGTCACTCACAGCAAGGGGGCGGAACGGACTGAGGTTTTTCTCTGTAAGTCCGTTTTATTTCACTGAACAATAAAAGAGGATTGCTCAGAGCTGGATTAACTCTATGTGGCAAGACTGGGCACAGATGATAAGGAAATCTTATATTGTACATTGTGACATAAAAAATAAATAAACAATTTGTGTTTACATCCACTTTAATTGTAATTTAATCACTTTAATTACAGCCAGGTTAGGCAGTCAATAGCCACTTGGTAGAGGTCAGGTTACATGACAGATTAGAATAAGGGATTCTGAGAAGCTGCATTCCAGCTTGGCAGGACAACGGTTGGAGGATCTCCTCTTCATAGCTGATCTTGTCTTCAGGTCTTTAGAATCGAGACTTAGGTCACATCACAATCATCCTCTGGGGCCTCTACAACTAACCTTTACTGCAACGCACCTCTGGCGATATGGCACTGCTTTGCTTTAACTGACAATTGCACGGCCTTTTGATAATGTATCCAAATAAAATGTATGTCTTTATCCCAATAAGCATAAATTGATTGGTTTGTGCAAAAGTTATCACCTGTACAAACTATTTTATGTCATTTTTTTTGTTTACTAGTAATGGCATCAATCAGTGTTTTTTAGTGGGACTGTGACTAAGTGACACTTTTTGGGGACCAGTGACAGCAATACAGTGATCAGTGGACTGAAAAATGCACTGTCACTGTATAAATGACACTGGCAGGGAAGGGGCTAACATCAGGGGTGATCAGAGAGTTAAAGTGGAGGTTCACCCAAAAAAAAATTTTTTAACATTACATTCAGCCGAGTTGTCCTAATGACAATCGGCTGTTTTTTATTTTATTTTTTTCCGTAAATATCGACTTTCACCGCTGCTTCCAGGTATGTCTTCTGCGGGACTGGGCGTTCCTATCTGATTGACAGGCTTCCGACCATCGCATACTGCGCGTCACGAGTTGCCGAAAGAAGCCAAACGTCGGTGCGCAGGCGCCGTATAGAGCCGCACCGACGTTTCGGCTTCTTTCGGCAACTCGTGACGCGCTGTATGCGACGGTCGGAAGCCTGTCAATCAGAGAGAAACGCCCAGTCCCGAAGAAGACATACCCAGAAGCGGCGGTGAAAATCGGTATGCACGGGGGAAAAAAAACCAGCCGATTGTCATTAGGACAACTCGGCTGAATGTAATGTTAAACATTTTTTTTTGGGTGAACCCCCGCTTTAAGTGTGCTCCTAGGAAGTGGTTTCTGTGTGGGGAATGGTTTAACTGGTGGAAGAGAGAGATCTGGGTTCCTGATAAGCAGGAAGACAAGACCTCTCTCTTCCTCCCTGACAGAACGGTGGTCTGTCTTGTTTCCAGACCGCTGTTCTGCCTCTCCAGCGAACAATCGGCAGTGTCCAATTACAGCGGGAGCAGGTCACCGGCGGAGCGCCCCAAACCCCAAAGCGGGAGCAACATACAGGTACGTTGTTTCACGCAGATAGGCCGCTCTGTCGCAGTAAATGTGTGGTGGACGGTCCAGAAGCAGTCAACAAGTATATGCAGTATTGTGCAAAAATGTTAGGCAAGTGTGAAAAAATGATGTAAATTAAGAATGCTTTCAAAAAGAACACAAATTTAATCGGAATTTGGTGTGACTGTCCTTTGGCTTCAAACCCATATCAATTTTCACACTTGCACATAGTTAAGGATTTTGTAAGATCAGAGTTAGTTCCATCTGTATCCTATATTAGGGCTTACCTGTAGCTACCCAAGATACCTTCTAAACCTGCATGGTTTAGGAGATATCCCCTGTCCCCTGCATGTGCTGATGTCATCAGCACATGCACACTAAAGCAAACTGCTTCAGTCAGTGTGCCGTTACCGGCGGCTCCCGCACGCATGCACAGGAGTGACGTCATCGCGTCTCTGCCCAATCACAGTGCCGGACCCGCGATACCCAGAGGTAACCTCCGGGAGAGATGTCGTGCTTACTTCCCTTTGACATTGGAAGATGTCCAGCAGTGCCATCGGCACAGAACTGGTGGAAACCATTGGGACCCAGGTATATCCATCTACTGTGCGGAGAAGTCTGGACAGAAGTGATCTTCGTGGAAGAATTGTGGCCAAAAGCCATACCTCTGACATGGAAACAAGGCTAAGCGACTCAACTATGCAAGAAAACATAGGAACTGTGTTCTGAAATGATAAGTCAAAATTTCAAATGTTTGGATGTAGCAGGAGAAAGTTTGTTTGCTGAAGGGCTGGAGAGCGGTACAGTCAGGGGCGGACTGACCATTCGGGCACTGCCCGAGGGCCTCATGCCATAAGGGGCCCCATCAGAGTTGCCAGCCTCAGTAAAACCAGGGACAGTATGTAAAAATCTGTGTGTTTTTAAAAAATCCCAAGATTATAGCTGCCCCGCCTCTCCAGTACCTTTTCAGTGTGTGTATGTGTATTCTGTGTGTATGTATACTGTGTGTGTATACTGTGTGTGTATATTGTTTGCGTATACTGTGTATACTGTGTATGTATACTGTATGTGTGTGGGTATACTGTGTATACTGTGTATGTATACTGTATGTGTGTGTGTGTGTGTGTGTATACTGTGTATACTGTGTATGTATACTGTATGTGTGTGTGCGTATACTGTGTATACTGTGTATTTATACTGTATGTGTGTGTGTATACTGTGTGGCCCCATAATTTATTGCCTGGAGGCCCTATAATCTCATATTGCCCGGGGGCCCGATAATCTCCTATTGCCCAGGGGCCCCATGAGTTGTCAGTCCACCCCTGGGTACAATAAAGAGGGAATGAAGAATTTTTGATATTTGGCATATATAGTATGTGTTTTGTACCTATTGTAAAAGCATTGCTGTTTAGAGGGTTATCTTACTACAATTTAGGGCCCTGTAGGCCTAACACTGATCAAAACATGCCGCTATTATCCCACATTTCCACAAAGCTACTACATTCACTCCTATCATAACCTTGAATTGTATTTCTTTTGTTACAAACATGATCATATATAAAACAATTGAATTTAATCTCATGATTAATACTGAAATTTATTTAACATACAGAATAAAGAAGGCTCGAAAGGGGGAAATGATAAAAGATTATCTGCTATAGGTGTCAAATACTTTGAGTACGACAATGTATTCTGCTGTTCACTTTTTAAGGGAGTTTTCACTTTAATGGAATTTTGAATAGAATTTTCCATTAGCTTAGTGAATGTAGTGAAAATTCACTTTGCAAAGACTACCAAATCAGGTGCAAGAAAAAAAAAGAAAAAAGCTTGTTCATACGTTGATCGAATCTCGGCCGGTTAAAAGATTTTGATCCACGCATGGCCTGCATTCGATATTTTTTTATTTTTTGGTTCATGCTGTAGATGAGCACACATGAGTCTCTGTGGCAGATGTTAATTTTGATGTCAAATTTCTATAAAGATTTAGTCAAAGGGGTGAATTTACTAAGGGCATATAGACTCTTCAAGTGCAGTTGCTCCAGAGCTTAGTAAATGAGTAGAAACTCTGGGGGAGATTCAGGTAGGGCTGCGCACTCTTACGGAGGCGCAGCGTACCGTTTTAACGCTACGCCTCCGTAAATTACTTGCACTACGCTTCATTCACGAAGCAGTAGCTCCGTAATTTGCGCGGGCGCTCCGTAAAACTGGCCGGCGTAAGCGCGCGTAATTTAAATGATCCCGTAGGGGGCGTGGATCATTTAAATTAGGCGCGTTCCCGCGCCGAACGTAGTGCGCATGCTCCGTTGGGAAACTTTCCCGACGTGCATTGCGGTAAATGACGTCGCAAGGACGTCATTTGCTTCAACGTGAACGTAAATGGCATCCAGCGCCATTCACGATTCACTTACGCAAACAACGTAATTTTCAAAAATCGCAACGTGGGAACGACGGGTATACTTAGCATTGGCTCCTCCTGCTAATAGCATGAGCAGCCTTATGCAGAAACCGACAAACGCAAACGACGTAAAATGCGAACGCCGGGCGCGCGTACGGTTGTGAATCGGCGTGAGTATGCAATTTGCATACTCTACGCTGACCACTAAGGGAACGCCACCTAGCGGCAAGCGTAAGAATGCAGCCTACGATACGACGGCATAAGAGCCTTATGCCAGTCATATCTTAGGCTGCAGTCGGAGTATCGAGCTTTCTGAATCAGGAGAAGTCGATACGCCGGCGCAACTAAGCAATTACGCTGCGTATCTATGGATACGCAGACGCAATTGCTTTCTGAATCTACCCCTCTGCTGACATCCATCATTCAATCATGCACAAGCAAAAATTATCTTTTTTTTTTCCTTGTTCATCATGATTGGGTATTCTTTGAAAAGCTAATCTTTACCTAATTTACTAAGCTCTGGAGGAGCTGCACTTGCACAGTCTTTTTAGTTAATTATCCCAATAATCTTTTCACTAAAATGTGATTTTAGTTTTAGTCTAATTTAAGTCATCAGAATTGTTTAGGTTTTAGTCGAATTTTAGTCGACTAAAATCTCCAGTACATTTTACATTCAACTAAAATCGAATTGGTTTAGTTAACCAGTTCACGCCTGGTCTATGGGCGAATGATATCGGGGCCGTTCTCCCATCGATCCGGGTGGACGTCATGTGACATCCCCCTGGATCACGAATGGACGCGGGGCTGTGCAGCGGCACAATCTGTCACCGACTGCATCCACTGGATACAGCCGATGACTGATCACTGCATCGGCTTGCTGCTGTAACCAATCACAGTGGGTCACATGACAGTTGTAAACAATGGATGTCTTCCCTTCAACTTATCAATTTTGTACAATTGTATTGCTAGCTGTGATTGGTCACAGTCATTGCATGGTATAGACTGGGCCCACCTGTGCCATGTGATCAGCTGTGGCCAATCACAGCTAGTCACAACAAAACAAACTGAATGAATCAATGTTATTCAGTAAAATGTTTGCATATAGCAATGGCATTCATTAATATAAGCAAATAAATCATTAATAATAATATATATATATATATATATATTTATATATATATATATATATATATATATATATATATATATATATATATATATATATATATATATATATATATATATATATATATATATATTAGTACTGCTACTAGCCAGTCTCCCTGATCACCACAATACCCTTTAACATTCTGAGCGGTGTTCCCGAGCCTGACTCGGGGTGAGATTTTTTGGCTACGATCAGTATCCCCGATCAGACTCGGGCTTGCCTCGCAGCATCCATAGGCTTGGTTTACTTACCTTGTCCCTGGATCCAGCGATGCCACCGCACTGTGTGAGCGAGCGGGACCTCGCTCGATTCACACAGTGCCTCTGTGTGCCGCCGATCTCCGTTCCCTGCGACGTTACGACGCACGGGAGCGGAGAACGGCGCCAAATTCAAAAAGGTAAACAAACACAATACATACAGTATACTGTAATCTTATAGATTACAGTACTGTATGTAAAAAATACACACCCCCTTGTCCCTAGTGGTCTGCCCAGTGCCCTACATGTTCTTTTATATAATAAAAACTGTTCTTTCTCCCTGCAAACTGTAGATTGTCCATAGCAACCAAAAGTGTCCCTTTATGTCAAAAATTGTTTTAGATCAGCTAGAAAACAGCGATAATAAATTAGAATGAATGAATGAATGAATGAATGAATGAAAAACTTATAAAGCGCGGCGCATGCGAACTGAATCGCTTCTGGGCGCTAGTTGTTCGTGTCTCATGACATCAAAAGAGCAGAGTTTTGATCCGTCTTCTGAAAGTCAGGTGGTTTTCCTCCAACCGAATGCTGGTTGGTAAAGCGTTCCATAGTCTAGGACCCTGAAAAGCAAACCTTCTTTCTCCTTTGGACTTGTATTTGGTTTTTGGTACCCTGACCAGATTTTGGTCGGTGGATCGCAGAACGCGATTCGAATTGTGAGGTTCTATCTTGTCGCAAAGATATTGCGGAGCCTTCCCATGGATGCACTTATGTGTCAGGCAGAGTGCTTTAAATGCAATTCTGTCTTTTACTGGCAGCCAGTGAAGGGTTCTCAACGAAGGTGAGATTGATTCCCATTTTTTTTTCCCAGTCACCAGTCTGGCTGCCGTATTCTGAACGACTTGCAGACGGGAGATTTGGTACTTTGGGAGTCCGAGGTACAGGGCGTTAGCATAGTCCAGTCTGGAATTCACGATTGTTCCCACCACGACTGCTACGTCTTCTTTGGGGATAAATGGAATAAGTCTGCGTAGTAGGCGCAACAGATGGTGCGCTCCGCTGACTACTGACCCTATTTGTGCGTCCATTGTCATGAAGGTGTCGAAGATGACCCCGAGACTTTTGACTTTGGAGCTAGGGGTGATGATTTGGCCCAGAATGGGCGGGGGTGTCCAGGTTGTTGCCAGTTGACTCTTTCGGCTGGCGTGAAACATAAGGAGTTCTGTTTTTGAACTGTTGAGTTTAAGATAACTCTTATGCCGCGTACACACCATCGTTTTCTGCGATGGAAAAAAACGTCATTTTCAAAAACGTCAATTTAATTGACCGTGTGTGGGCAAAAACGTCGTTTTATGTCTTCTAAAAAACGACAGAAAAAAATTGAAGCATGCTTCAATTTTATGTGTCGTTTTTGGCCGACGTCGTTTTCTGTGTTCTAAACATTGACCGTGTGTACGTAAAAACGTCGATTTAAGCCCGCGCATGCTCAGAAGCAAGTTAGGAGACGGCAGCGCTCATTCATGTAAAACGACTGTTCAGAATGGAATCAGCACATTCGTTAAGGTGTTTTTCAGCTTATAGACAAGAAAATAAAGCGCTTCTTTAACCCCTGCTTTTAACTGCTACCCAGAAATGGACGTTTGTTGCGGCTGATCTTGTTGCATAGTTATGACAAGCTTTTAATTAGTTTCTTTCTTGTTTGATAATGTTTATGTTTGTGTTCTGTTATTTAGTTGTATCTTCCATCTTAAACATTTTAAATATATATATTGGTCCACCTTTTTTATTTTTTTTTAATTTTTGTCACCAATTTGATTAGTAATCTCTATTTTGTTTTTATTTAGGAGTGTGTGAAGTGTCTGCAACAACCTAATTTTTTAGTTAACTCACCCACAAGCATGTTTTTTTACCTTGTTAATGTTTGCATTATTTATTTTGTAATGGGTCTGCCCACTCAATACTGATCTCTCAAATCTACAATAAAGAAACATGTTGAAATTTGGCTGAAAAATTAATTTTTATTTTAGTCTTCATAAAAATTTTGAAAAAAAAAAAGTGGCAACCCAAAAACACAACATAATAAAAACAAAGATGCCAAGGTAGGCAGCACTTTAGAGCATGCTTGTTTTTTTCTGAAAACAAGGGTCCCCGAAGCCACAAATACAGCCTGTGAGTCCACATTAAAATTCCATCAGGGGCACCGTATTATTTCTTCGCCCTTTTCTTCCCAGCAGCCTTCCCTGCAGTCTTCCCTGCAGCCTTCCCGGTAGCCCGAGTCCTTGGGGGCTGGGTTCCTGGAGGAGATGAGGTGGCAGGAGCCATAGCAGCCTCATGAGGTGGAGGAGCAGGAGCAGGTGCAGGAGCAGGAGCAGGAGCAGGAGCAGGAGCAGGAGCAGGAGCAGGAGGAGCAGCAAGGACAGGAGGAGCAATCCGCACAATGTGGGTGTCGTCATCGAGCTGCCCCAGGGATGCCATGGTTATGGCTTGGAAGATGAGGAGTTCGCAGCGCACACGCTGGCTCTGCTCCAGATTGTACATCTTGGCTGCAATGAGCGCTGCGAACCCCTCAACTTCACTGGGTGGCTCTCGGATGGCTGCAGTAGCTTGGCGAAGCAGGCCCTGGGTCTCCTCCTCCATTTGTCGCATACTCCTGAGCCGTTTATTGGGATTGCGGAATGGAGGGATCCGGGAGATGGTATCCCGCCGGCGTGCCTCCTGGGTCCCACTGGGGCCTGCCACCTCCTGGCTCCCAGTGGGCTCTGCCACCTCCTGCCTTGCAGTTGGCCCTGGCTCCTCCTGGCTCCCTGTGGGCCCTGTCTCTTCCTGGCTCCCTGTGGGCCCTGGCTGTTCCTGGCTCCCTGTGGGCCCTGGCTATTCCTGGCTTGGGTCTGCCTGTGTATGAAAAAAAGGAACATATGTTATTTGTGTTTGTCATTAATCACACACATTTTTACAATCATGAGTGATGCAAATTGAATGTCAATATATATTACACACAGGGTCGCCATCCTTAATTATGTGGCCCCTTAAACACCTTCAGACATGGTCCCCCTGGAATTATGTGGGTTGTTGCATGCCTAATTTAGTAAATAAGTGGCCTTTTCCCCAAAAATTCATTTAATCAATTTAGTGTCAACTAGATAGTACTCAAAAAGGGTGTCTTCCATCTGGGACCCCTTGCAGGTGTATTGCGTTACTCCCCCCTACTGGCCTATCTGAAAATGCCACCCACTCCTTCATCAACATTATTAATTTTCCCATTTTGACCCCATCATGTTTTCCCACTACTGACTATTGATCCTATCCCTAAACTTACGAGATTCACATAGAATTTAGAACAATAGTAACATACATTTACCATTATTACTATACTTGTCATATACTAACTAAATTCAAACAAAAAACACATACCATTCTCCATGGCTCACAATTGGGGTCCTCCAGGAACTCTTCCTCTTCCTCCGAGCTTGTCTGCTCTTGTCTGCAGGGAACACTGGAGGATTGGCTGCTGGGAAGCTGGGAGCTACCTCTTGGGGGAAGGGTAGACATGGATGTCCTGGTCTCAATGTGGTCGTCCAGGAACTGCAGCTGACTATAGTACCACAGGGTTGGTTTGTATATGGAGTCAGCTGCAGCCCCAGACCTCATTGAGGCCAGGACTTGGACCCGTTGGGCCCTGTAGGTGCCCCTGATGGAATTGATTTTATTTTTCACAGTGGCTGTTGTGGCGTTGGGGACCCTTGTTTTCACAAAAACAAGCATGCTCTGTCTAGCTTTCTCCCTGGCATCTTTGTTTTTATTTATTGTGCTTTTGGTTTGCCACAGAACTGGATGTTCCTTCCATTTTTGGATGAATTCTGTCAGGAAGTCCGCATCCTTGAAGGCATCCATTCTTTCTGCACATGAAACAGAAGCCAAAACATAATGTAATTAAAGGCACTAGCTTACTTCCCCTAACTAGCCCACAAACTCATTCCCTATTCACTATAATAAAGTCGGAATTAAAAACTTACGTCTCGTCGTTAGGAAAGATCGGGATTTACGACTTCTTCCACAGACTATGCAGGCCGTTTCCAAACACGTCCCATCCCTTTTACACTACGCACGTGTGACGCTCCGCACGACACCCCGCCCCTGACGTTCGGTATCGTCCTTTCCACGCCCCTTCTCTGTCGTTTGGTGAGTGAGAAAAGATGGACAACATGGAGGTGTATTCTAGCTCTAGCCAGGAGGCAGGCCAGGCCCAAACACGCTGCAGATTCCGCTGCAGAGCCTCCAACATGAGCTTTAATGAAATGGTGGAGATGGTCACCATATTGAGGAGGGAGGACTATGATGCCAAGCATGGCCCCTACATGCATCCCAATAAAGTAAAAGCCCAAATTATGGAGAAGGTCATCCGTAGGCTCCAGCGGAAGTTTGGGAAAACCAGGAGCAGAGAGCACCTGCGCAAAAGGTGGTCGGATTTAAAAAAAAGGGAACCCCACCAACTTTACAGAATTAATAGGGTGATTCGAAGAAGAAGTAAGTTTTTTCCATGTGTATTTAATTATTTTGGTGTGTTCTTTGTGCCATTTTTTTTTTTGGGCCAGGTTGACCATAAAATGAATATTATGAATGTGGACGCATGATGCAGTCGTCGTAGTCGTCGTTCATTCGGTGACTTTCAATAATCCAAGACCATATTAATGAGAAATGGCATCATGCCTAGTTTGCATGTGCAAAGGGGAGTTGAAGCACTGTATCTGAACAAAAATCGTAAATTTAGGAATTGTGGGCGAATGAACGACGACTCCTATGACCAATTAGTCGACACAAATATGAAAGTTGTGACATTTTTGGGGCTTAAAAAAAAGGTGTATTCAATTCTGGAATAGATGGAAATGTGTTTCAGCTTATTTTAGAAGAAACGTAAATACCTTGAGATTCACAAAAAGGAGCGTTTGCTACTCCTTTTTTTATTGAACATGTGTACTCAGTAGCACAATTGTTTGTCACAATCACAACCTATGTTGGGTCACACACAGGGGTGAGCAGATCCAGGGGAGACTTGTTTAGCTTACATATCTAAACTTAAAAAAATTGTGTTAACTGATTTGACATTACTTTGTGAATGGATTAAATATTGGTCTATTTTATTGATAATTGTTTAAAAATCAACAATAGTGACCTTTTGTTTATCATTTCTTATTTTTTGGGTGTCATTTCATGCCGCTCGTAATGGTTGAACCTCATGTTTTCCCTTTCTTCAATCTTGTAGGGCACAATGAAGCAGAAAGGCAGGAGGCACAAGCCAATCAAGCCACACCCCCGAGGGATGTAGAGGAAGAGGAACCTGCCTCAACATCCGGTAAAGTAACATCTACCACATTTTCTGTGAATATAGATATAGGCATACAATCTTTTAACACATGTTTTGGTTCCACATTTCAGGAGGAAATCGGGCTGGTCAGGGACTGGACACGTATAGTGCCCAGCTCCTCATCGGCGAGGTTCTCACCTGCAGGGCCCAAGTTGAGGACATACGTCTGGCCTGCCGTGAAATACGCCACAAAGCAAAGACGCTGGAACGGCAGCTTAAAAATGTTATTAATGTTTTGGGGAGGGTTTAATTTTTGGTGTATTTTCTTTTTTCCTTGAATTTGGAAAAAAAAAAAAAAAAAAATATTATATTTTGTACTAATCAAAAAAGACCAAAAAAACAAAAAAATAAATTATATTTTGTACTAATCAAAAAAGACCAAAAAAAAAATAAAAAAAATATTATATTTTGTACTAATCAAAAAAGACCAAAAAAACAAAAAAATTATATTATATTTTGTAATAATCAAAAAATACCAAAAAAAAATAAAAATAGATTTGTTGTACTAATCAAAAATAAAAAAGTAACAAATAAATAACATTTTGGACTCCAAACAATTTGTGTGTAGTTATTGGTATCAATGCAGACTCATTCAATTACTCAGGCATATTTGTAGAGTTATTAAGATTTAACACTCATGGGAATTTATTACATCCCAAACACATGGCTGGATGAGAACCTAGGAAAAAGAAACATTACCCCCCAAAACTTACAAATAACTAAAATCAAACAAATAAACACTGTTTCATCAAACAAAAAGTAAATTTATTTTTTTAATCAAGATCAGGCATTGCAATGGCCCCCCTCCCCATAAAATAGTCCACATAGGATTGACGCACTGCACGTGCGGTTTGGGGGGCCAAGCCTCTATGGCTAGCCTGATGTCCCGGCTCCGGAGCCACAAGATCAGCCTCATCAGGCAATACCGTCAGGTACGTTTGAGAATTTCTTTTCAAAAAATTGTGCAAAATGCAACAAGATAGTATGATGTAATTCCACTTGTATTCCGCCATGTTTATTGCTGTTAAAAACAATCTGAATCGGCTGGCCATGATTCCAAAGGCATTCTCTACCACACGTCTTGCTCTGGCCAGCCGATAATTAAAAACCCTCCTCTCATGGGTGAGGGTGCGTACGGGAAATGGCCTCATGAGGTGGGGACCCAAACCAAAAGCCTCATCTGCTACAAACACGAAGGGCAGACCCTCTTCGTTCTCCTCCGCAGGTGGCAATCCTAGGTCCTCCAACCGAAGCCGTTGTGCGAACTCCGTCTCCGCAAAGACACCGCCGTCCGACATCCGGCCATTTTTCCCAACATCCACGTACAAGAACTCGTAATTTGCAGAGACCACCGCCATCAAAACAACGCTGTGGAACCCCTTGTAATTGAAGAAATGGGATCCACTATGGGGTGGGGGCACAATGCGGATGTGCTTGCCATCAATGGCTCCTCCACAGTTCGGAAAGTTCCAACGCTGGGAGAAGTCCGCTGCCACAGTCTGCCATTCCTGTGGCGTGGTGGGGAACTGGATAGAAATAAAAAATAAAAAACATTAGAACAAAGATTTTGAACAGAATATAGCTAAAATTACAAGGGATCCCACCAACAATTCCACAAAAAAGGTTAGTATTAAAAAATAACATGTGAACAATTAAGCATATTAATCACCCCCCTCTGATGTTGAAAAAATATATTTAGGGGGAGTGGGGCTCAAGATGAGATGAGAAACAACCCCCCAAAAAATATCTAACTAAGAAAAATAATTATTAGTATGTATTTCAAAAATCTAGGGGGGGGGGTTTGGACAATGGAGGCCACAAATAAACGGGGATATAGGGACACACAAAATGCAGCACTACAATGGAGGCCACAAATAAACGGGGATATAGGGACTATGCTAGGTGGGTTTGGCCACAACATAGAATGATGGACAGGTTGGCTAAATTAAATAAACATGTAGGGCTTTACTAATTGTGTAGAACAGCATACATAGAGACAAAGTGAGCATTCTGAGCATATTAGAAAAGTTTTTTTTTTTTTTGTTTTTTTGGGACATAGTTTGACCATTGAAAGAACACCACTTACCTTAACATAGTCCTCCTGAAGAACCTGAATGATGGCCGAACAGGTCTCAGGGATTATGAGGCCCAGAGCCTGGGGGGAGATGCCCGTCGAGAACTTCAAGTCCTGCAGACTTCTCCCTGTTGCAAGGTAGCGCAACGTAGCAACTAGCCTCTGCTCAGCAGTGATGGCTTCCCGCATAACGGTGTCCTGCCTGGTGATATATGGCGACACCAAAGCCAAAAGCTGCTGAAATACGGGGTCAGACATCCTAAGAAAATTCCTGAAATCATCAGGGTTATTTTCTCGGATCTCCCGCAGCAGAGGCATATGAGAGAACTGGTCCCTGCGTAGCAACCAGTTCTTGGTCCACAACCTCCTCCTCACCCTGTTCATGGACCGTCGCTGGGATGCAGCACACATCCTAACAACAAGCACAGCACGATCTCGGCGACGAGTTCGTACCCGCAACATGGCTAGAAAACTGTCGTCAAATCAGATCAGACTAAAAATTACGCCCTGAAGTAAAGAATGGCCTTTGAAGAACGACCTGCTAAACAGCACCGTGCACACAAAACGTAATGCCTAAACAAATACGTCCTTAGTACAAGCACTGTATCACAGATCCGACAACAAATAGACAAACTGTACGACAGAAAACGAAATTTAAAGCACAGTCACTGAAAATCACGAATCGTATCTCACCAAACTTTTACTAACACGCAGCAACACGATATCAGCAAAAGAGGCCGTCTTCCGCATGGAAACGACCCTTTATAGTGACGTCGTGCGTGATTGACGGAACTGCGCTGTGCTAGAGCGTTGTAAAAAAGCGATGGTGTGTATGCTACGTCGTTGTTCAAATTGAAGTTTGAAAAATGATGTTTTTTTAAAGCACATAAAGCGTCGCATTTTTCCATCGCAGAAAACGATGGTGTGTACGCGGCATTAGTCATCCAGTTTTCTATCAAAGAGAGACATTTCTCTAAACTGAGATGATGATCCTTTTTGTTGCAGATGCGAAAATACAGTTGCGTATCGTCTGCATAAGAGTGATAGAGTAGTTCTTGGCTACTGATAATATCAAAGAGAGGGCGAAGATAGATGTTGAAAAGCACCGGTGACAGGGGGGATCCTTGGGGGACTCCACATGACACCGTGCGCTTTTCCGACGTGAAACAACCCAATTTAACTGTTTGTGATCGGTTTTCAAGAAAGGAAGAAAACCATGGTAAATCACCTTCTGCGACTTCTGCTAACTTGGCTAGTCGCATGAGTAACAGTTTGTGGTCTACCGTGTCAAAGGCTGCGCTTAGGTCCAGCAGAACCAGGAGACAAGATTTTCCTTCGTCTGTGGCCTCGAGGGCATCGTCCCATATTTTGAGTAAGGCCGTTTCTGTCCCGTGTCCGGGACGGAAGCCTGATTGTAATGGATCCAGTAGATTGTGGGTATCTAGATGCTGTTGCAGCTGTTGTACCACTACTTTCTCCATTATCTTGGAGAGAACATTTAGGCCTGTTATGGGATGGCGGTGAGTTGGGTCCTTGGGATCCAGGTTAGGTTTTTTCAAGATGGGCTGGATTGTGCCCTCTTTCAACAGGGATGGCACTGTGCCTTCCTTAAATGACTGGTTTATAAGCTGTGTGATGGGTGGTGCCAGGATGTCGGCACATTCCTTCAGCAGTTTGGTGGGGATGATATCATGGGGCGATGTGCTGTTCCGCAAAGCACCAATGATATTTTTTGTGGTATCGATGGAGATCGGTTCCAGAGTGAACTTTGTTGATTGTAGAGCGTTTCTGTGGGTGTTTTGTGGTTGATTGACGGTGGGGTTGAGGGGGGTATTGTTTTGCATGATGCTTTCCCGGATTCTTTCAATTTTGTTGTTGAAGAAATCCGATAGTTCATTGCAGAACTCTTGGGTGTCTGAGTTGGGGAATTCAAGACATCCTCGATTCATGGTCTGGGTGACCATCTTGAAGAGTTCGCGTGGGCGGTTTAGGGCGCTGTTAATCGCCATAGAAAAATGATGTTTCTTGGCTTTGAAGATTTCTTTATGATATCGTGTTGTTATTGCCTTGTAGATGATGAGGTTATCCTCTGCAGGGCTTCTTTTCCAGGCGGCTTCCGCCCTTCTGCGCTCTTGCTTCAGAAGCGACAGCTGGTTGTTGAACCAGCCGGACTTTCTTTTTCGGATGCAGGCTTTGCGTTTCGGTGCTACTAAATCGGCTGACTGTAGCAGGGCTGCGTTTATGGCATCCAGTGTATCTGCGGCTGTTTGATGTGGATGGATTGTTTTGATTCTGTTTCCCAAGGTAGATTTGAAGAGTTCCGAATGGAGCTTCTTCTGAGATCTAGCCCAGTGTATTGTCACCGGCTTGGGTGCTTTTATCACTGGGGGAATTTTGGAGATTATGAAATTAATTGCATGGTGGTCTGTCCATGGCAATGGTTCATTTTCTAAAATGCTTATTTTCAGATTTTGTCTGAAAATTAGGTCGAGTGTGTGACCTGAAGCATGTGTTGGCCCGCATATAAGTTGCTGTAGCCCTAATCCCTCCAGGTGATCAATGCAGGCGTCCGCAATGGGATCCTGTGCGGAGTTGGCCCACAGATTAAAGTCCCCGAGCAGCAAAAGGTGTTTGCTGTTAAGGGTATAAGTGGATATAAACTCTGTTAATGATGGCAAAAACTGCGATTTTGGCCCAGGTGGCCTATAGCAGAGGAGAATGTGAACAGTCTCCTGGGGGGAAGTTTGAAGTTGAAGAGTAAGGGTTTCCATGAATGGAAGAGGATTTTGAAGGGCTGGCTTAGTGATTGTAATGCGATTCTTGTGGATCACCGCCAGGCCTCCTCCTCTTTGCCCTATTCTGTTTTCCGTTATAATGCGATAGTTTTCTGGCACCAATTCTCCGAGAATGGTGTTGCAGTCGTCTGAGAGCCAGCTTTCTGTAATAAAGAGGCAGTCTAGATCGTTTTGTAGTAAGAAATCGTGGATTTCTAATCGGTGTTTTACTGCCGATCTTGTGTTGATCAAAGCACATGATATGTGCTCGAGCTGGGTTAAATAGTTAAAATTTTTGATGGTCGATCGTCGATCGAATCTCAAAAGTTGCTCTATTTTTAAGGCCTTTTTGGTGACGGCTGGTAATGCTGTTGCGAATTGTCTCAGACCCCGAATAGAGTCCGCAGAGTATCGCAGATTAGCCATTGTCGCCAGTCACATTGTCGTCAGTCTTTCCTAATTGCGGCGGCCGCGAATGAGGCCTGGTCTGGCGCGGATGCGGGAAGAGCCGCGAGACGCCGGACGTGATGGGTGGAAGACTGTCCAAGTGAGCCGTCACTCGTTGAGTCTTCTCTCCCCGATTGGTCCAGAGGAAGGCGAAAAACCCCAGGCGTGCTGTGCCAATCTGCAGCGATCGGGGGAAAAAATTCCTTCCTGACCCCTTAACGGCGATCGGTGCAACCCTGGATCAATTGGCTAGGGGGGTGTGGTGGACCCTGCCTGGCTGCACTATCCCTGGGGAGAGCCAACTCGTTTGAGAGCGTCCTGCTCTCACTATCCCTGGGGTGAGCAGACTAAGATGAGAGCGTCTGCTGCACCGCTGAATCTATATAGCAAGAGTTCCAACTTTATTAGCTGCAAGCTTGTTCTGGATCAGTGATTGAAAAAAATAATGAAGACTCCTGTCTTACCTCCTGTTTCACTTGTAGAATTGTGCGATAGCGATTTGTGGGGAAATTCGTTATAAAAAAATAAAAGTAATGACAGCGATAATTCTGCAACTGAGCAAATTTCAGTGATTTTGAGTTGATTACATTATTGAATAATTTTTATTATAATTATATTATTATTTGTTACAATTATTTATAATTATTTATTATATTATAATTTATAATTTTGTTTTTAAAAAAATGTCATACCCGGTATGCCTACTAGACTCTTGTTTGGTCAGATTTAAGTGAGTTATTCCTAAGAATTACAGGCCTACACTATAAAATGCCAAATTTCCTTGTAAATAATGGTACCGCTTTCAGCACCTTTTTTCTGAAATAATCATACCGCCAGGGAGGTTAACTGTTCTGTTATTGTATCTTTTAAATGCATATACACAGATTTGAAAAAATATAAATACAAAAGGCATGCGTATTCTTACTTGAATTTTGCAATGTGTTGTGTATTTATTCTAGATCTGTGCAATAATCCAGCATAAAACTTTGCCTTTGCGCCAATGCTTCCTGTAATAAAGACCAGTTGTTTCTGTTCTCTCTCCTTGTGCAGGGTGACTGGTCTTGTATCCACCTACTCTTGTAGTTTTCTACAGGAATTCCATAGTAGGTTGGGCCTGCTGGGTCCCTCCCACAGTTCTGCTCTGCACAGGTCATGTACACCACTGTAATGATCTCCCTGCTATTTTTACAAAGCAATAACTGTGTTTGAAAAAGCATTTAGTATACACAAACTAGATGTATACCCTTTGTAGCTATTGGGGAATTAAAATGTTTGTTCTCATAGTTAAACTAAATCACCAGGTTGTTTATATTTGACATTTTACACATTTTTTTTTCAGTTAAAATTTCTGAAGCAAGGTACAGCATGTGTGACAGTAACTGTACACTGCATCTCAGCAATTATTCACAGTGTCATATTAATGTCCTGTTAGCAAAGTTGTCTGACAGGTCCACTTTAAACAATATGAATGTCATGACATTACCAAATTCAGATCCCAATAATGTGACATGAGCAGACAAGATGTTTCATAATTAGTGTTGAGCAGAATATGCCATATTCGATTTCGCGATATATCTCGAATATATATTCGAATATTCGAGATATATTCGCTAAATTCGAATATTCGTGATATTTTATCGAAATTAATTGAATGCGATTTTTCGCTATTGCGAATGCGAAAATAATTGCGATTTTTTAATAACTGCGGTAGGAGCGCTCTGATTGGCTTAGAATATTCGTGATATTTTATCGAAATATCGCAACATGCGAATGCGATATTTATTGCGCAATTTCGAGATATGCTGGAGGAGCGCTCTGATTGGCTCAGAATATTCGTGATATTTTATCGAAATATCGCAACATGCGAATGCGATATTTATTGCGCAATTTCGAGATATGCTGGAGGAGCGCTCTGATTGGCTCAGAATATTCGTGATATTTTATCGAAATATCGCAACATGCGATTGCGATATTTATTGCGCAATTTCGAGATATGCTGGAGGAGCGCTCTGATTGGCTCAGAATATTCCTGATATTTTATCGAAATATCGCAACATGCGAATGCGATATTTATTGCGCAATTTCGAGATATGCTGGAGGAGCGCTCTGATTGGCTCAGAATATTCCTGATATTTTATCGAAATATCGCAACATGCGAATGCGAAATTTATTGCAGATATTTCGAAAACTGCTGTAGCAGCACTCTGAAATCGAATATGTATGATATTTTAACCAAAATACATATTGCGATTGCGATTTTTCGATCGCGCATGCGCAATTGCGCGAACAACACGCGACCATTTCCTGGAGCCTTGCCAGTTTCCCAATATTACAGCAACATGGTGGGAAGCAATTTCTCAAAGTCTGAGGAAAAGTTGCTGATTTGTGTAAGTATTTTGACCACTGTTATTTCATCATCTTCAACTGCATTTAAGTCTAGTTTAAAAGTTAGTATATATGATCAGATATTAGTATTTAACCAAAAATGTGTCTCCTGCTTTTACAAAACTACAAGTCCCAGCATGCCTGGACAGCTGCAGACACCCTGGTTGGCAAATGTGTATTTAGGCACTTTTCCTTGTTATTTAGCATAATGAATTTAAAATTTTTTTGGACATAGGACGTATGCGAACGTCCTGACTTCAGTGTCCTCAAGGCCCAAGGACGTTCGAATACATATTGCCCTTTAGATGTTGCAGAACTACAACTTCCAGCATGCCTGGGAATGCTGGCACTTCTAGTATTGTAAGTTCTGCAGGCCCACATTTTTCAGGCCTTTATGCACGGGTCTCTAAACTGTGGCACCCTAGATGCAGCAAAAGTAAAATTCTTAGCATGCACTGACAGACCGTGGCTGATGGGAGTAGTAGTTTTGCAACAGCTGGAGGTGGACTGGTCTTGAAACCCAGAGTTAGGTAACAAACCCGTAGTGTTTTGCAACCATTCTGCCTCCAGCTGGTTATTTTCTGTTGAAAAGCCTGTGGCGTGCAAAACACAACCCAAAAACTCCACCCGGTGCAAGGAAAAATTTGCACACACCTAAAGAGTGACATCACAAAAAACTGCGACGGTTGCATACGTCAGTGGTCCTCCGAAAAGGTCCCGTCTCTGACCCCCCGGGGCGTTAGGCTCCTAGGCTCCTGACAGGGAAAAGAGTTACTGTGGTCCATACAGCCGAAGCCATATGGACCCATCTCGGTCCAAGCAGCGCAATCAACACGCGAACAACACGCGACCATTTCCTGGAGCCTTGCCAGTTTCCAACTTATGATCGCAGCGCAATCACACAGCAACATGGTTGGAAGCAATTTCACTAAGTCTGAGGAAAAGTTGCTGATTTGTGTAAGTATTTTGACCACTGTTATTTCATCATCTTCAACTGCATTTAAGTCTAGTTTAAAAGTTAGTATATATGATCAGATATTAGTATTTAACCAAAAATGTGTCTCCTGCTTTTACAAAACTACAAGTCCCAGCCCAGCCCAGCATTTTAGTCTAGTTTAAAAGTTAGTATATATGATCATATATTAGTATTTCACAAAAAATGTGTCTCCTGCTTTTACAAAACTACAAGTCCCAGCATGCCTGGACAGCTGCAGACACCCTGGTTGGCAAATGTGTATTTAGGCACTTTTCCTTGTTATTTAGCATAATGAATTTAAAAATTTTTTGGACATAGGACGTATGCGAACGTCCTGACTTCAGTGTCCTCAAGGCCCAAGGACGTTCGAATACATATTGCCCTTTAGATGTTGCAGAACTACAACTTCCAGCATGCCTGGGAATGCTGGCACTTCTAGTATTGTAAGTTCTGCAGGCCCCCATTTTTCAGGCCTTTATGCACGGGTCTCTAAACTGTGGCACCCTAAATGCAGCAAAAGTAAAATTCTTAGCATGCACTGACAGACCGTGGCTGATGGGAGTAGTAGTTTTGCAACAGCTGGAGGTGGACTGGTCTTGAAACCCAGAGTAAAGTAACAAACACGTAGTGTTTTGCAACCATTCTGCCTCCAGCTGTATTTTTCCTGTTGAAAAGCCTGTGGCGTGCAAAACACAACCCAAAAACTCCACCCGGATGCAGTGAAAAATGTGCACACACCTAAAGAGTGACATCACAAAAAACTGCGACTGGTACATACGTCAGTGGTCCTCCGAAAAAGGTCCCGTCTCTGACCCCCCGGGGCGTTAGGCTCCTGACAGGGAAAAGAGTTAGCAACGCATATCTCCCCTATACGTGTATCCTGTGTTGTTAATAATATATTCATAATTATGCAAATGATAATGGCTGCTATATTTATGCAAAAAAGGTGGCGACCGAAATGGCAGGATATAAAATCTTTCATGTTACCCCTGTCATTGATTAATAAGGCGAGAATGCTTCCAATTGTTGAATAGCATACATTTACGTCATATATCCATAAGGCTGTCAACAGAAGTATTACAATATACTTTGTTCTTCATCTTGCAGAAGTTCCTGGAAACAGGATATGATGACCTGCGGCGGCAGCCACAGAAAAGGGCTGTGGTCAGCGCCCTAATCGCTGACTTTGGCGGCCAACATGACCACAAGGCCATTGTTAAGAAGTGGTCTGACCTCAAGAGGCGCCAAATGGGTAATGTCAGACGTCTTCGGGCTAAATATCATCCAGGTAAGTTATTGTTGACAGTTATGTTTTTTTTTAAAAAAGTGTATTTTGTGCGTGAACTCGAAAGAGAGAGGAGCCGGCCTGCAGGAGTTGGGAGGCCTCCCCCAGAGGCAATCTGCCACCTTTCTCCATGCCCCGGTTGGCAATGGCGGGTGTGAGGGGGTCCTCCCAACCCAACCTCGCATAGCACACCCACCAGTGGCGGGGCTGAGACCACCAAACTCAATTCACAGGTAGCCGAGAGCGGGATCCGAACCCCTAGCTGCAGAGGTGAATCAGTTGTCAGTGCAGTGGCAATCGCGTGGAGCCACCGCAGCTCCTTTGGTGACAGTTATGTAAGGTCATATGTAATTCATGTAAGGTCAGATGTTGTTAACCAAGATGCCATGTTGTGCTAACATATATCACCACCGGCCAAGGTATTCATAGTACTGTTGAAAAAAGACATGGGGCAGCAGACAGGAACACAGAAGTTATGTGGGAACATAATTTTCCCATTGCTTTGCATGGGACTTTAAAGAAAAACCCCGACCATGGCAAGTGGGGGTGGGTAAGGTTTAAACCACCTATCCTATGTTTGTGGCTGACATATAAGTAACCTGTGTGCCAAGTTTCATATAAATATCTTTAGCCGTTTGTACGTGATGCTGGAACATACATACATACATACATACATACATACATTTATGCACACACACACGTTGAGTTTTATATATATAGATTACCACTAAATTCCTGTGTTAGGAGTGGGGTTGTTATAGTAATCCCGTGTGCTCCATCAGGCCCTTTTTTTAACATGAGATGGTCTGAACAAAACAAAGGAGACAAAAACAGCTCATTTTAACATGGTTGCATCCCAGCTCACGCTCAGTCCCCTGTAGTGCCCACAAGACCCTTTAATATAACATTGTCCCATTGGTTAACTGTCTATATAAATCAATTTGTATTCATATACAATACAGCAGAGTACACAGAATTTGCATACGTCATTAGAAAACATTTTTATAATATATGAACATTGTGTTATTATAGGAGCTCCAATGCCAGTTATCCGCGCCAAGCGCAGAAGGCGCCAGGCCGATGAGGAGGAGGAGGAGGATGCGGCAGAGGAGGATGCGGCAGAGGAGGAGATGGATGAAGAGGAGCAGCCAGGGCCCTCCCACTCCCCAACCCCAGCTCCTGCTGAGGAGCAAGCTGAGGAGATTCCCCCCCCCACCACCCCAGCTTCTCAAGCGGAAGAGCAGGAGGAAGAGAGCGGTCCTGTGAGCCTCGCTCAGGAAGGTAAATATGTGCACAATGATTAATAACATTTCAACAACAAAATGTAGATATAAAAATGGACAACATATAAAGCGCACCTGTCAGATTATAGAACCATAATATGGTATTGATGCTAGAAGTATACAGGTAGTGCATAATTATTAGGCAAGTTGTATTTTTTGAGGATTCATTTTATTATTGAACAACAACCATGTTCTCAATGAACCCCAAAAACTCATTAATATCAAAGCTGAATTTTTTTGGAAGTAGTTTTTAGTTTGTTTTTAGTGTTAGTTATTTTCGGGGGATATCTGTGTGTGCAGGTGACTACTATTACTGTGCAGAATTATTAGGCAACTTAACCAAAAAATAAATAGATACCCATTTCAATGATTTATTTTTAACAGTGAAACCAATATAACATCTCAACATTCACAAATACACATTTCTGACATTTAAAAACAAAACAAAAACAAATCAGTGACCAATATAGCCACCTTTATTTGCAAGGACACTCAAAAGCCTGACATCCATGGATTCTGTCAGTGTTTTGATCTGTTCACCATCAACATTGCGTGCAGCAGCAACCACAGCCTCCCAGACACTGTTCAGAGAGGTGTACTGTTTTCCCTCCTTGTAAATCCCACATTTGATGATGGACCACAGGTTCTCAATGGGGTTCAGATCAGGTGAACAAGGAGGCCATGTCATTACTTTTTTTTATTTAATACCCTTTCTTGCCAGCCACGCTGTGGAGTACTTTGACACGTGTGATGGAGCATTGTCCTGCATGAAAATCATTTTTTTCTTGAAGGATGGTGACTTCTTCCTGTACCACTGCTTAAAGAAGGTCTCTTCCATAATCTGGCAGTAGGACTGGGAGTTGAGCTTGACTCCATCCTCAATCCGAAAAGGCCCCACAAGCTCATCTTTGATGATACCAGCCCAAACCAGTACTCCACCACCACCTTGCTGGCGTCTGAGTCGGACTGGAGCTCCCTGCCCTTTACCAATCCAGCCACGGGCTCTTCCATCTGGCCCATCAAGACTCACTCTCATTTCAGTAGTCCATAAAACCTTAGAAAAATCTTTCTTGAGATATTTATTGGCACAGTCTTGACGTCGCAGCTTGTGTGTCTTGTTCAGTGGTCGTCGTCTTTCAGCCTTTCTTACCTTGGCCATGTCTCTGGGTATTGCACACCTTGTGCTTTTGGGCACCCCAGTGATGTTGCAGCTCTGAAATATGGCCAATCTGGTGGCAAGTGGCATCTTGGCAGCTGCACGCTTAACCTTTCTCAGGTCATGGGCAGTTAAGTTTGCGCCTTTGTTTTTCCACACGTTTCTTTTGTTTGATGATCACGCTTCAGAAGCTTTGCAATTTTAAGAGTGCTGCATCCCTCTGCTAGATATCTCTCTATTTTGGACTTTTCAGAGTCTGTCAAGTCCTTCTTTTGGCCCATTTTGCCAAAGGAAAGGAAATTGACTAATAATTATGCACACCTGATATAGAGTGTTGATGTCATTAGACCACACACCTTCTCATTACAGAGATGTACATTACCTAATATGCCTAATCGGTAGTAGGCTTTCGAGCCTATACTGCTTGGAGTAAGACAACATGCATAAAGAGGATGATGTGGTCCAAATACTCATTTGCCTAATAATTCTGCACTCCCGGGATGTGTTAGACACATAACAAGTGTATACACATGATAATGATTGATTAATAAGCAAAAAAAATATTTTATTTATTTGGTAACGTTCTTTGAAATCCAAATGTTTTTTTATTATATCCTAACAGTAGCAAGAAAGATGATGCAGCAGCACGCGCTGCTAAAGAAGACACATCAGAGGATAAAGGGAAATCATGAACAAATTAAATACCTGGTCCAGCAAAATACGCAGCTAGAACAGCAGCAATTAGAATATATTGCTGAGCTGGAAAGGCTTCAGAAGCTCATGCTCAGCTATGTCTGAATTAATTTTTTGATTAAAAAATGTTTTTTTTTGGAAATGTTTCATTTCTTTTTGAGATCGATTTTTAGGTTTTTCAACACATCAAACTTCACATCGAACAAATCAACATCAACACATCTAACTTCATAATAAGCAAAAACATTTTATACTATCATTTTATTTAACACAAACCTAGGACAAACTAAAGCACACGGACACAGACACGACGAACACAAAATAAACTGTTGAAAAATGAACATAACAAAAGCAACAATAAATATATATATATATATACAGAGAGAGAGAGAGAGAGCAAGAAAGAGAGAGAGAGTGCAGATTTGCTCTTGCAGACAGCCTAATGGTTGCAGTATAAAGGCCGCAAACCAGGGTTTAACATAAGGTTAATTGTTTTAGTTACACTTGCTGTTACGATACGGTCTGGTAGCTTGAAGCGGAGGCTGTTGGTGAATCCGCTGTGCCAGAGAGGTCATGAAGCTTTACTCAGCATGGAGGCAGCAGCAGTAGTATTAAAATATAATGTAACTAGACAATGCATTTCCTGAGGAAAATGCGAGTGGGAATGCTGAATAGCTTAATTGCTGAGCCCCTTGCCAAAGTCATTCACCATAACCACTACACTATCTTTAGGACACACAGCTTCTTTCTCTATCTGCAAAGTATAGAGTATGCTGACTTCCTGGTCGCCCCTCCCCCCTCAAGAGGTTTCCCCTCCCCCCCAGGTCAGTGAGGAGGAATATTGCACTGAGGTCAGGAAAGTTATTTATGGAAAGAAATAACATTACAAACGCTTTTAATTCACAGATCAAATACATGATTTAAGCCTCCAAACAAAGCTTAATAAATCCTCAACCGTACATGCGATCGATACAACGACTACACCGTTTGAAATACACGGCCCTTGTGAACGCATTGATATTAAATTTATGTTGATAAACTTAAAAATGTGGCCATGTCTGCGATTTAGAAAACAGCGTCTTTGTGAGTTTTGCAGCAACATTTTTTAGATAATTTAACATGAGAGTCTATGAGACATAATTTCTGGCTGTTGCTCCAATAACTAAAACTAAAATACGTATCGCAGAATTGATCACATTGCCAGAAACCAGACAAGCATAGCTACGTTTTGATATAAAAATTGTGTATGAAAAGTAGATCTTGTGGGCGTGAGACCATTTTGTTTCCCCTTTTTGTAAAGATATTTTTAATTACAAAGATCTCCAATGTTAAGGTCACATGACAGACTCTAAATCCCCTCCATAGGATTACATTATAACCTATCGCATTTTTGTGAAAAATTCGCAAAACGTAAATTGCGTTTTCAACAAAAAATTGTAAACGATGAAGATCTGAAAAGTCATAGCCGGATAGCTAAATATTTTGTGACCGCTTTACAGTTTTTTCAGTGTCTGTAAGTGAAAGTATGAAGTAGCTGAAACTTTTGGCAGGGCATGTGAATTCAAAGGGGAAAAGGATGTTCTCATTGACTTCAATGTTAAAAAAAGGGTCTAAAAGCTTAAAATTTATAAAAGTGTAAAAAGTAGAAAAAAACTTGAAGAAGTCCCATCATTAGCTGAAAGAGACGAACATTTTTACAGTTGAATGGTCTCAATAGCTGAAAGTATGCCGAAGTTACGCAGAACCAAAAAACGTAAGGAATAATAAGATTACTAAATTTACGTATATCAATACTGGAAATGTTTATTAAAGCATTCACACTAATTAAGATTAATATATTTACGGGTATCCATACTGGGAATGCTTATTAAAGCATTCCCACTAAGTATCACACAGGCATGATTTACAAGCAGTAGTGGTAATAGTAATACATAGCATAAAAACACTTGGGGAATACTGTACAGCATCAGTAGTGGTCATAGTAGTCAATAGTGTACCAAAAAATTGGGACACAGGTGTCTTGACTGAGCTGTAATAGTAGTAGTAGACATTGACAATACAGTGTCAAATCACTCGGGCAAGAGGTGCCATGATGAACAGCAGTCTTAATAAGAGTATATAGGGTGTGAAATAACTGCTGACATAGGTGTATTGACTGGGCAGCAGCAGCAGAAGCAGCAGTAGTATTAACAGTAGTAGTTGATACAGAGTCATATCACATGGGCAGGAGGTGCCATCATGAACAGCAGTAGGAATAGGAGTATATAGAGTGTCAAATAACTGCTGACATAGGTGTCTTGACTGGGCAGCAGCAGCAGAAGCAGCAGTAGTATTAACAGTAGTAGTTGATACAGAGTCATATCACATGGGCAGGAGGTGCCATGATGAACAGCAGTAGGAATAGGAGTATATAGAGTGTCAAATAACTGCTGACATAGGTGTCTTGACTGGGCAGCAGCAGCAGAAGCAGCAGTAGTATTAACAGTAGTAGTTGATACAGAGTCATATCACATGGGCAGGAGGTGCCATGATGAACAGCAGTAGGAATAGGAGTATATAGAGTGTCAAATAACTGCTGACATAGGTGTATTGACTGGGCAGCAGCAGCAGCAGAAGCAGCAGCAGTAGTATTAACAGTAGTAGTTGATACAGAGTCATATCACATGGGCAGGAGGTGCCATGATGAACAGCAGTAGGAATAGGAGTATATAGAGTGTCAAATAACTGCTGACATAGGTGTATTGACTGGGCAGCAGCAGAAGCAGCAGCAGTAGTATTAACAGTAGTAGTTGATACAGAGTCATATCACATGGGCAGGAGGTGCCATGATGAACAGCAGTAGGAATAGGAGTATATAGAGTGTCAAATAACTGCTGACATAGGTGTCTTGACTGGGCAGCAGCAGCAGCAGAAGCAGCAGCAGTAGTATTAACAGTAGTAGTTGATACAGAGTCATATCACATGGGCAGGAGGTGCCATGATGAACAGCAGTAGGAATAGGAGTATATAGAGTGTCAAATAACTGCTGACATAGGTGTCTTGACTGGGCAGCAGCAGCAGAAGCAGCAGTAGTATTAACAGTAGTAGTTGATACAGAGTCATATCACATGGGCAGGAGGTGCCATGATGAACAGCAGTAGGAATAGGAGTATATAGAGTGTCAAATAACTGCTGACATAGGTGTCTTGACTGGGCAGCAGCAGCAGAAGCAGCAGTAGTATTAACAGTAGTAGTTGATACAGAGTCATATCACATGGGCAGGAGGTGCCATGATGAACAGCAGTAGGAATAGGAGTATATAGAGTGTCAAATAACTGCTGACATAGGTGTCTTGACTGGGCAGCAGCAGCAGAAGCAGCAGTAGTATTAACAGTAGTAGTTGATACAGAGTCATATCACATGGGCAGGAGGTGCCATGATGAACAGCAGTAGGAATAGGAGTATATAGAGTGTCAAATAACTGCTGACATAGGTGTATTGACTGGGCAGCAGCAGCAGCAGAAGCAGCAGCAGTAGTATTAACAGTAGTAGTTGATACAGAGTCATATCACATGGGCAGGAGGTGCCATGATGAACAGCAGTAGGAATAGGAGTATATAGAGTGTCAAATAACTGCTGACATAGGTGTATTGACTGGGCAGCAGCAGCAGCAGAAGCAGCAGCAGTAGTATTAACAGTAGTAGTTGATACAGAGTCATATCACATGGGCAGGAGGTGCCATGATGAACAGCAGTAGGAATAGGAGTATATAGAGTGTCAAATAACTGCTGACATAGGTGTATTGACTGGGCAGCAGCAGAAGCAGCAGCAGTAGTATTAACAGTAGTAGTTGATACAGAGTCATATCACATGGGCAGGAGGTGCCATGATGAACAGCAGTAGGAATAGGAGTATATAGAGTGTCAAATAACTGCTGACATAGGTGTCTTGACTGGGCAGCAGCAGCAGCAGAAGCAGCAGTAGTAGTATTAACAGTAGTAGTTGATACAGAGTCATATCACATGGGCAGGAGTTGCCATGATGTACAGCAGTCTTAATAAGAGTATATAGGGTGTGAAATAACTGCTGACATAATTGTCTTGACTGATCCAAAGGAGTCATGGGAGAAAATCATGTGGTCAGATGAGACTATAATATAATTTTTTGATCATAATTTCACTAACCGTGTTCGGAGGAAGAATAATGATGAGTACCATGCCAAGAACGCCATCCCTAATGTGAAGCATGGGGGTGGTAGCATCATGCTTTGGTGGTGTTTTTCTGCACATGGGACAGGGTGACTGCACTGTATTAAGGAGAGGATGACCGGGGCCATGTATTGCAAGATTTTGGGCAACAACCTCCTTCCCTGAGTTAGAGCTTTGAAGATGGGTCGAGGCTGGGTCTTCCAACATGAGAATGACCCAAAGCACACAGCCAGGATAACCAAGGATTGGCTCTGTAAGGAGCATATCAAGGTTCTGGCGTGGCCTAGCCAGTCTCCAGACCTAAACCCAATAGAGAATCTTTGGAGGGAGCTCAAACTCCGTGTTTCTCAGCGATAGCCCAGAAACATGACTGATGTAGAGAAGATCTGTGTGGAGGAGTGGGCCAAAATCCCTCCTCCAGTGTGTGCAAAGCTGGTGTAAAAATAAAAGAAATTTTTGACCGCTGTAATTGCAAAGAAAGCCTACTGTACCAAATATTAACATTGATTTTCTCTGATGTTGAAATAGTTATATTCAGCACTGTAAATACATCAGGTCCGGGGCTTCATCAGGGAATGCATGGCAAGGGACCCTTCAGCGCCCTGAACCGACGACGGGTGCCAGAAAGTCACCGCCGATCCAGGACTCATTCATCTTTATGAATGTGAGTCTGTCCACGGACTCTGTGGACAGACGGGTCCTCTTGTCCGTGACCACCCCACCTGCCGCGCTGAATGTCCGCTCAGATAGTACGCTGGAGGGGGGGCAAGACAATAACTCCAGCGCATACTGAGCGAGCTCGCGGCAGGTGTCCAATCTGGCAACCCAGTACTCCATGGGGTCGTCGGTGCTCATACTGTCAGAAGCACCGACGGACGCCATGTAGTCTGCCACCATGTGGGCCAGCCGCTGGTGGTGACTGCTGCTGCTGCTGCTGGTGGTGGTACTGGGTCGCTCGGTTTGGAAGAACATCCTCATCTCTTCCATTAGGTCCCCTGCTCGGCTGCAGCTGGGTGCAGCCACCTGCTGGGTGAGATGAGGGGGGACAACTGGAGGCCGGGGAGTTGCCTGCTCCAACCGTCTGACAATGGCTGCCTGCAGTTCCTCCATCCGGTGCTGCCTCCGGCTGGCTGGGATGAACTGCTCCAGTTTCCCCTTGCACCTGGGATCCAAAAGGGTGGCCATCCAGAAATCATCCCTCGTCTTGATGGTCTTAACCCGGGGGTCCCTCCTGAGGCATCTGAGCATGTGGGCAGCCATGGGGAAGAGCACAGCCCGCTGTGACTCCTCAATGCTGGCCAGGTGAATGAGGTGCGACTCTTCTTCCCTGAGGCGCTGCTGGTCAAACTCAGACATGCCCAACCCCCGGACTATCGGTGCCCCCAACACCGGCTCTCCCTCCTGACCAGGCCCTGACTCCGGGACGACACCAGCAACCACCTCCTCCTCCTCTTCATCATCATCCTCCTCCTCCTCCTCCTCCTCCTGGTCCTGGCCCTGGTCTCGGTGGAGCATTGCTGACTCCTCCTGCTCCACCAAGGCACTCTCCCCAGCCTCGAGCAGGCGATCTAGTGTCCTCTCCAGCATGAACAGTATTGGCAGCACGCTATTGAGGCCAATTTGCTCACTGCTGACCATCTTGGTCGCCTGCTCGAAGGAGGACAACACTTGGCAGACCTGGTTTATCTGCCCCCACTGCGCACAGGCGATGAAAGGGAGTTGTGGTGAAGCCCTCTGAGTGCCTAGTTCCATCAGGTACTCCCTCACCGCCCTTTGCTGCTCCCACAACCTCTTCAGCATGTGGAGGGTGGAGTTCCACCGCGTCACACTGTCCACAATCAGCCTGTGAAGGGGCAGATTGTACTTCCGCTGCAATTTGGACAGGGACGCGGTAGCGGTTGGGGAGCGCCTGAAGTGGCTGGCAATCCTACGCGCCTTTGCCACAATGTCACTCAACCCTGGATAAGTGCGCAGGAACTTCTGCACCACCAGGTTGAGGACATGTGCCAGACAGGGCACGTGCGTCAGACTGCCAGCATGGAGGGCGGCGAGTAGGTTGCTGCCGTTATCGCAGACAACCATACCTGGCTGGAGCCTTCGGGGTGTCAGCCACTTCTGGACCTGAGCTTGAAGTGCTTTCAGCACTTCTTCTGCAGTGTGTCTCCGGTCCCCTAAACTAACAAGCTGGAGCACGGCCTGACAGCGCACGTGCCCCACACTTGAGTAGCTACGGGGGCGCTTGCTGGGAGGCTCAGCAGCTGCGGAGACAGTGGCTTGAGGGAGACCAGCAGTTCTCCCCTGGACACCCCGGGGCGGCACCACAAGATCGGTTGCCGACGATCCCTCACCGACGCCTCGGAGGGAAACCCAATGGGCCGTGAAGCTGATGTAGCGTCCCTGCCCATGCCTGCTGGTCCAGCCATCCATTGTCAGATGAACCCTGTCGCTGACAGCGTGATCCAGCGACAGGGTTACATTCTGAACAATGTGCTGGTGTAGGGCAGGGACACCAGTCCTGGCAAAGAAATGGCGGCTGGGGACACGCCATTGGGGTTGGGCCTGCTCCAACATCTGCCTGAAGGGGTTGCTGTCAACTATGTTGAAGGGCAGCAGATGTTGGGCAATAACCCTTGCCAGGAGCCCATTGAGGGAACGCACACGTCGGTCTCCAGGGGGGAAGGGAGTGGTGCGGTCAAAGGCGTCTGAAATCGACGCCTGGCGCCGGACGGCAGTGCGGGACACAGACGTGGAGGGTGCTGTGGAAGTAGAGGTCTGGCTGCCGGTACCAGTACCTCTACTAGAGGGAGCGGGGGGGCATGACCTGCTGGAAACAGATGAAGATGTGGCAGGGGCTGCTGTACCCTGCTCACTTGTGGTGGTGGCGCTGCTACCACCACCACGCTTCATCTCCTCATACAACGCCCAGTGGTTTATCCTGAGGTGCTGGTTCAGGGCTGTGGTACCCACCCGAGCCAAACACTTCCCTCTCTTCACCCTCACTTTACAAATCCGGCAGATGGCCACGGTAGGGTTGTCTGCCACCAGGGTAAAGAAATTCCAGACAGGTGACTTCAGCACCGCCCTCCTGTCAGATGGGGTGACGCTTACTTGCACCTGCTGGGATTCGGTGCGCACAGGTGGAGCTGCCTGCTGCTGCTGCTGCTGCTGCTGCTCCTCCTCCTGACACCTCCTGCTGCCATCACCAGTGGAGACCCTGACGATGGTCTCCCTGGTGGTGACCTGGCGCACCGTTTCACCAGGGTGCCTACCTTCCCCGTCGTCACTGACGTAGTGAGCCGACGCGTCAGATGGCAACCATGATGGGTCACCCTCTTCGCCCCCAGAGATGTCAGACCAAGGGCTGAGATGTGTTGGTCTGAGGGAACCACGTGACATGGAGCCTCTAGCCTGGCTCCGCTGTCCCCTCACCCACGCCTGGGTCTGACTAGGTGCTGCTGTTTCCTGCACCAAAACAGCAGCACCAGTTTGAAGGGATGTCTCTGGGATACTGCCAGCAGGTATCCCATCCTCCTCATCCATCCCTTCAAAAAGGTCCTGACCATCAGGACAGAGCTGGAGGTCTGCCTGATGCATGGCCTCCCCCAAGAGATCCCTATCACTGTCGCTGTCGAACAGTAAGATGCTGGACTCTTGGGGGCTGGGGGGGGGTAGTACAGGCAACGGTGTAATGGTGGTACTACTGTGAGTCGGGACCGACGACTCAGTGGCACTGCTGTGCCCCATGTAGTCCACCACTACTTGAGCCTGAGATGGCAATATCGGGCGGCTGCCCGATGGGAAGAACTCCCGGATCAGGCGTACTCCCCTTGCACCCGATCCTCTACCACTAGTAGGGGCACGAGAGGTACCCCGTGCTGGCAGCGATCCAGCACTGGGAGTAACTCCCCTACCCCTACTGCCACGGCCACGGATGCCGCTCATAATTGCTGATATGTGTGTGGGGGGGTTAAACTTTATTGGGGGGGAAAATGTGAACAAAATGTGTTTTTGTGTTTTTTTTACAAGACAGGCACGCAGACAAAGACGTACACAGACAGCTACTAAACTATAAGAAAAGTAGTACACCAGACAAGGACTACAAAATTAAAGAAAAAAAAAAAAAGCACTAAACAAACACTAACTTTTTTTTTTTTTTTTTTTTTAAACACAGACACTAAACACACACTAAGCTAAGCTAGATGAAATAAATGTACACTAACAGTGTGTACACTTACTACACAAAATTTAACTAAACTGAACACAAAACTTAGCTTTTATAAAAGCTCTTTAGGGAAAACTAAACAAAATTTGAACTGAGATGCCTATCAAATATCACTGAACAGTGAACCTGCAAGATCTGACAGTAACACAAGATGAACAAAACTTAGCTTTTAGAAAAGCTCTTTTATAAAGCTCAGATCAATATGTGTTCTGAAATCTCTTGCAAATATAACTGAACAGGGAGGATTGCAGGATCAAACAGTAACACAAATGAAAAAAACAGCACAAAACAGCACAAAACGTAGCTTTGAAAAAAGCTCTTGGGTCTATTGCTTTGAAAAAAGCAGTTGATATACTGGAAAAGATCCACTGGAATCACTAAATAGCAATGCTGGTGATGATCTAAATCAATCAAGAACAAAGACACAGGAAACCAGGAAACCAGGAACACAGAAACAGCCTCCACACTCTATAGCAAGCTTCTGAATCTGCAATGAAATGGTGCTGGGAGTGAGCTTATATAATGTCCATGCAGGCAGGTTCCTATTGGTTGCTAACCTGTGACGAGTGTGGAAGGAGAACTCTGATTGGCTCTGATGCAAAAGGGCGGAGCAAATAATCGCGCAATATTCCTATTGCCGAATATTCGCATTGCGAATATTCGGCAATATAAAATGATCGCTTCAGCTACTCGGCCCAATGGCTCTAATCATACCAGCAATGCTTTCAGACGTCTATGGAGATCACTAGGATGTGATCTGTTTTAAAAATGAAACTGTAAAAATCGCTCTGATGCGGAAGATCGGGGCGAGGAAAATAATCGCGCGATATTGCGTTTGCCGAATAATCGCATTGCGATCTTTCTGGAAAATTCAATGAACGCTTCAGCTACTCGGCCCAGGGTCTCTAATTATACCAGCAATGCTTTTAGACGTCGATGGAGATATCTAGGATGTGATCTGATTCAAAAAAAAAATTGTAAAAAATCGAATATTCGGAATTGCGAATATTCACCGCGAATTTCGAAATATAGCGCGATTTCTCGAATATGCTATATTCGAGTCGAATATTCGCAATGCGAATATTCGTGAGCAACACTATTCATAATGCCATTCTGCTGAGCAGCCCTTTATAGTGTGAACAATAGGTTTCCTAGCTATAAAATAACATGCCCTTGGGATTGTGTCATTCTGTCATGCAAATGGAATTCAATGAAGTATTGTATGGATCAAATGCACAATTGATTTGAATTATCACAATGACTGCATTTCTTTCTATCAAATGTGTTCAGAGTGACTCTACTGTAAGTTAATTAAGTCATGTATATTCAAACTTGATCCTAATTAAATCGGAAGTAATGACCAGGTGGCTGCATTTATTACATGGAATGCTTGATTTCGCCTGCCCTTTTTTGTTTAACGTAAACGTGGAAACATGAAACGGTGACATGATATCCACATGGCTACTGTTTCCCTGTCTATTATATGTGCAAATGAAGAATGAGATATCTGTTTGGGAACTTTAAATTGGAAACTGATACTAATACATTAAATAAGTGTCTGTATTATTTTGCTGGTGTATCATTTATATGAAGGTAACTAGGTTGTCAAAAGAAAAATGCTCATACACAACTCATACACCGTCCTTAGCCAACAAAGCTCAATTTTAACCACTTCAATACAGGGCCTTTATGCACCCTTCCTTCCCAGACCAATTTTTAGCTTTCAGCGCTCTCACACTTTGAATGACAATTACTCAGTCATGCTACACTGTACCCAAACCAAATTGTCATCATTTTTTCTCACAAACAGAGATTTATTTTGGTGATATTTAATCACCGCTGGGTTTTTAATTTTTTTTCAATATAAGCGAAAAAACAGAGACATTTTTGAAAAAAAAATCTTTTTTTTTAGTTTCTATTCAAAAATTTTGCAAATAAGTAATTTTTCTTCATACATTTGGGCCAAAATGTATACTGCTACATATCTTAAGTAAAAAATAATAAAAATAAGTGTATATTATTTGGTCTCTGTGAAAGTTATAGAGTCTACAAACTATGGTGCAAATCATTGAAAAATTATTGAAAAAAATCACACCTGAAGTACTGACGGCCTATGTCATTTCTTGAGACCCTAACAAGCCAGGAAATTACAAATACACCTCAAATTACCCCTTTTTAGAAATAAGACATTCCAAGGTATTTAGTAAGAGGCATGGTGAGTTTTTTGAAGGTGTAATTTTTTCCCCACAATTCTTGGGGAAAAAACATAAAAAAAAAAAAAAAACACAAAATTGTCATAACAACAAGTTATTTCTCTTACACAGCACATGCATACTTGAAATAACACCCCAAAATACATTCTGCTACTCCTCCTGAGTATGGGGATACCAGATGTGTGAGACTTTTACACAACCTGACCACATATAGAGGTCTAACATCCAAGCAGCACCGCCAGGCGTTCAACTAGCATAAATTGCGCATCTCATTTCTCAACCAGGTACTGGTTTCTGGCAGGTACTCTGGTGGAAGGTGGTGAGGTGGTGGGTACTCTGGTTGCGGGTACTCTGGTGAGGTGGCGGGTACTCTGGTGGTGGGTACTCTGGTGGCAGGTACTCTGGCGGCAGGTGGTGAGGTGGCGGGTACTCTGGTGAGGTGGCAGGTACTCTGGTGGCAGGAAGTGAGGTGTCGGGTACTCTGGTGGCAGGTGGTGAGGTGGCGGGTACTCTGGTGAGGTGGCAGGTACTCTGGTGGCAGGTGGTGAGGTGGCAGGTACTCTGGTGGCAGGTGGTGAGGTGGCGAGTACACTGGTGAGGTGGCGGGTACACTGGTGGCAGGTGATGAGGTGGCAGGTACTCTGGTGGCAGGTACTCTGGTGGCGGGTACTCTGGTGGCGGGTACTCTGGTCTGGTGGCGGGTACTCTGGTGGCGGGTACTCTGGTGAGGTGGCATGACCCGTGAGGTGGCGGGTACTCTGGTGGTGGGAACTCTGGTGGTGGCGAGTACTCTGGTGGTGGAGGGTACTCTGGTGTGGTGGGTACTCTGGTGAGGTGGCGGTACCCGTGAGGCGGGTACTCTGGTGGTGGCGGGTACTCTGGTGGTGGCGGATACTCTGGTGGTGGCGGGTACTCTGGTGGCGGGTACTAGATGACAGGTACTCTTTATTTAGGGGGGCAATCTGGGCACAGTAGTAGATTGCAGGTGTGTAACTCACTATTAGCTGATCTCCTCCTCACACTGGATCTGTGTGTGAAGAGGAGAACAGCAACAGTAGGTTACACACACTGACAGTGCTATGTTTACATTTAGTGACCCGCTGTGATTGGACACAGCCGTTCACGTGGTAAAGAGCCAATTTCATTGGCTCTTTACCATGATCGGGGCTGGACTGTATCCAAAGAAAAAGCCTCAGCCCTGATCGCCACATTTCGCGCCGCCGAGCATCTTTGCATCTAATCCGGTAAGCTACACCGGAAAGTGCCACCGCCCGCCGCTCCATCGCTGCATTGTTAGGAACACACCGGAGCCCCAATCGCCGTGCTGCGAGCCCCCGTGGGCGCCATGCACTCCGCTGCTTAGCTCTGCACAATGGGAGCCGGTCAGCTGCACACTAAGCTCCGCCGCCCGCCACCGCCACTCCGCACCAGAAAGTGCCACCGTCCGCCGCTCCACCGCTGCATCGTTACCGCGATCGGGGATCGGCTGTGTCCCGAGGGACACAGCGGATCCACGATCGCCGCTCTGTGGGCCCCCGGGGGCCCGCAGTAGCGCCGGAAAGCCAAAGACGTCATATGACGTCCACCCAGGATGGGAGATGCCATCTGTGGACGTCATTTGACTATGGCTGGGTATTGAAGTGGTTAAAAGAGAAGCAAGGCTTTAATAAAACAGAACAAGAAACAAACCGTATACTCACCTAGATAGATGCAGAATTGATCTGGTGCTTCATCTATCCCCTGTCATCCCTTTATTGAGAACTGAACAATTAAACACCGCTGATCTCTCAGTTCTGCCCTTCACTCTCAGCAGAAATCCAGGACTGTCAGTCAGCGGCTCTCTGCTCTGCCCCTCCAGCACTCACTGGAGCATTGGGCTGTGGAGGGGGCAGGAGGGGCTGGCTCAGGCTCTCAGTGGATCGCTGAGCGGCTGAACCAGGTGCCAGTCCAGGGTTCTAGGTGGATCTCAACCATGTGGTCTGGATCTTTTCAAAGCCTGGACTGGCTCTCTGACATCAGCCAACAGTGGGTTGCAGACCACTGCAGACCACTGTCAGCTGAAAATGGGTCACGGTAGTAATTGCCAGATGGTATAAATGTCCAGAAACTCTGAATCGTATTCATCCCACTGTCCCTGATACTTGTTGGTTTTGCCATAGAGTCAAGTGGACTATGACCCATATTTGGTGAGAATTTCTTCCTATTAAATTTTTTTGGCAAGGTTTTGTTAAATTGTACTACAAGTTAACAGTAACGGGAACTCAAGCTGATAATACGTCCAAAGTAGCATTACTTTGTATCATTCCAGACCTTAATGAATTAGCTAAAAAAGATAAATTTAGACATTTCCTTTTGGCAGCAAGACCTGTAATTCCTCAACATCTACTGTGATACCATCAATGGAGGAATAGGTGATGGAACAAGATGCTGTTTGAGATCTTGGATGTTTGTTGTCACAGCAAAATGATAAAACAGAAGCGATTTTAAACCCATGGCTCTCCTTTCACCTCTCTCCACAGTTCAGGACCTGGATTTATTTTCCTTTTTGGATAGGTGTTTTATTTTTTCCCTTTTTCCTGTTTTCTATTTAAGTGGTTTCTTTGGATAAATATAATTTTTGTCTAGAAGTCTAAAGAATTCAGTATTCCTTTTCCTTTTTTGGGATGACCTGGTTCTATGCAAAACCTTGAAGGTATTTTAATGGGTAGATAGCTAGGGCCAATTTAGACAGGAGCCAGGTAACCTTCCAGTATGTCTTTGGATAGCTTAAAGCGGGGTTCCGGGCATAATTATAATTTTTTTTGCAAGTTAAAATTAATTACATTAATCATGCCAATAAACATATTAATAGCTCCCCAATCATTCAGGAAATCATTCTAATCACTTGCCTTATATGCTCCAGCTCATGTTGTGGCCATTTACATCATATGTGTGGGCATGTGAAGCCCAGTTCCTGTTTCTTCCTGGTTTTCAGGGAGAGGTGCATGCTGGGTGATTTTTAGGCACAGTAATGCCCAGAGACTCCTGGGAAATGAATGTCATAATTTCCCAGGAGGCAATGGGGTCTTAGGACAGGAAGTTGAACCACCGAGGACTAGGAACTAGGCAGTTTACGAAATCTGCCTAGTAACAGCCAGATAGAAGTAAGTAAAAAAAAATATATATATATTTTTTTTACATTAAAGGCAAGTTGTTCATAGAAAGTTTGTTTTTAGGGTGGAACTCCGCTATATATGATAATTTAAAGGACAATGGCATAGTAAGTAAATATCAAGTATTCTATAAATTGTTTATGCTCACAATTTCCTTGGTTTTTAGCCATTATACGATTTATCTAATTTTGGATATTTTATTATTTATCTCTTTTTTTTTTGTTTTGGTAATATTTAAAAATGAAATTAAATAGGATTTAATACAATTTTTGTTATATTTTTTTAAATAAAATAGATTATTCAATCAATTCTCTCAAGCTAGTTTTTCTTTCTCCAATATCTATGTACTAAAATGTAATGAAAAACTGTATCAAATTATTTCTTACCAGCTTGGTTATATCAGCAGTATCAATATTAAATAAAATGAACCCTGGAGACATCATAATATCTCCTTTTTAAACATCACCGGTTATATTGCCTTTATTGTCTATATATATATATATATATATATATATATATATATATATATATATATACATTCTATTTTGCTTTGACTTGTGTAAACGCCCAACATATATACACATTTTATATTTTTTGTATACATTTTTTTTTCCACTTATACTAATTTTATCATTGTAGTATAAAATCGGAATTGACAAAAGCATCCAGCTGTGTGTAGACATCAAAGGGCTTTCTGGGGAAAATTTGTGCTTGAAGACTGTTCATTAAAGACGTATTTTCACAAACAAAGGGCATCTGTAATTAACAAGGACAAGCAAATCTTTTTGGCACTAAAGGCGCTCGCCAAAATGAATGAATAGGGGCAACATTTTCAGAACTACTTACTTTTAACACTTGCCAGACTCTATACCCAACACATGGGTCCACTGCATATATAAACATTCCTATTGTCTATGACTGTGATGGGAGCTACATTTTATAATTCAGAATGAAAAAGAATTGTACAGTTGGAATTATTAAAACATAATAAGAATAATGCCAAGAACAAAACACAGCACAAAACATGTTTGTTGATGCCAAAGAACAGCAAGTGCAGACAGATGAATAAAACAAATATTAAAGCGGGAGTTCACCCATTTAAAAAAAAAAAAAAAATCTCCCCTTAGCTTCCTGCTCGTTCGGTCTAGGGGAATCGGCTATTTATATTAAAATAGGTGCAGTACTTACCCGTTTTCGAGCTGTATCTTCTTCCGTCGCTTCCGGGTATGGGTCTTCGGGAGCGGGCGTTCCTTCTTGATTGACATTCTTCCGAGAGGCTTCCGACGGTCGCATCCATCGCGTCACTCGTAGCCGAAAGAAGCCGAACGTCGGTGCGGCTCTATACTGCGCCTGCGCACCGACGTTCGGCTTCTTTCGGAAAATCGTGACGCGATGGATGCGACCGTCGGAAGCCTCTCGGAAACCTGTCAATCAAGAAGGACCGCCCATTCCCGAAGCCCATACCCGGAAGCGACGGAGAGGATGCGTCTCGTAAACGGGTAAGTACTGCACCTATTTTAAAATAAATTGCCGATTCCCCTAGTAATAACGAGCAGGAAGCGAAGGGGGAAAAGTGCCCTCTAAGGGTGAACCCCCGCTTTAACAATAATAGTGTGCAGTACAGAATGACAGGTACTGTTGTTATAAAATAATAAAATACATGCTTTTTTAGGAAAAAATATTTGGCGGTGTATAAAGGACTGATGCAAGCTCAGTTGAGTGCTTAGTTCTATTACACGCATTAATATGCACTATGAATTTTTATATGAGATATCCTGGATATAGGAAGCATATAGATCTGACATTCTCAAAAATGAGATCTGTGGAACCCTAGGGTTCCTTCCAGATGTTGCTAGGGATCCTCTGAGCTGTGTCGAATTTACTACCTATTTATAGTGCCTGCATAGATTGAGGCTGGGTTCACATACAGCAGGTAAAACAAGTATTGAACACGTCACCATTTTTCTAGGTAAATATATTTCTAAAGCCCCATACACACGGTCACACTTTTTGCCAACCAACTTCAAAATCTGCAAGTTTTTTAATTTGTCTGACCGTGTGTACGCTCCATCGGACCAACTTTTTCGGGTTTCATCCAACAAAAAGTTGGGTCTGCAAACAGACCAACTTTTCGGCAACAAAAGTCCGATGGTGCCTTGTCTGACTGTGTGTACAGCAATCCAACCAACTTTTGGACAAAGTGCAAATACGCATGCTCAGAACCAATGTTAAAAGCAACAAACAATAGCAGAAGTTAACCAAAGGGTGGCGGTAAAGAGCAGAAAATAGCAAAAAAAAACACGTGATGTTAGGAAAGTTTTAGAAAAGTTTGCAGAAAAGTCTGACTGTGTGTATGCTATGGGTGTGGCAGGACAAATCAATTAGGACAAAAATCCAAGGGAAATGTTGTTGGATGTCTGACTGTGTGTATGAGCCTTAAAGGTGCTATTGACATGAAATTTCCACCACACATGGGAAACCACCTATGTAATCCATACATACAAGCCAAAAGACACCAAAACGAATAAGTTCAGAAATTAAGTTATGTGTAATAAAATGAAAGGACACAGGGAAAGAGTACTGAACAAATGAAGAAAGGGAAGTGCAAAAATGCATGAAAAGCCAAGACACCAACTAAAATCTATCAGTAATTAGCATACAATCCGGACCCTTGTCAGTGACAATTATTATCAGCTGGTTCAGTCTCAACTGATGGCCTTTAAAAAGGTGTCTCATTACCAAGGTGTCACACAAGAAATATCTCACGATGGGTAAAAGCAAAGAGCTCTCACTTTCACAACCTTATTGTTGCAAAACATACTGGTGGCATTGTTTAAAGAAGAATTTCACAGTTGGGGCCATAATCTGGAAGTGGAAAGAACATAATTTCACCATAAATTGGTCACAATGCTCCTCTCAAGATTTCTGACAGAGGAGTGAAAAGAATTATGAGACGAGTTGTCCAAGAGCCAAGGACCTCTTGTGGAGAGCTTCAGAAAGACCTCAAATTAGCAGGTACAATTGTTTTCAAAGAAAACAATAAGTAATGCACTCATCCGCCATGTCCTGTATGCATGGTCACCACTAGGGTTGTCCCGATACCACTTTTTTGACACCGAGTACGAGTACCGATACTTTTTTTTAAGTACTCGCCGATACCGATTACCGATACCTATCACCTGGGAAGAGAAGGTAAAGGGGTGGTTTGGGGGAGTTGGATGAGGCTGGGGTGAAGATGTGCTGACTGGTAGACTGAATGACTAGTCGACTGTAGCAGGACTGACTGGGAGAGTGTAGATGGGCTGACTGGGAGAGTGTGTGGTGGCAGGGCAGACTGGGAGTGTGTGTGTGGTGGCAGGGCAGACTGGGAGTGTGTGTGTGGTGGCAGGGCAGACTGGGAGTGTGTGTGTGGTGGCAGGGCAGACTGGGAGTGTGTGTGTGGTGGCAGGGCAGACTGGGAGTGTGTGTGTGGTGGCAGGGCAGACTGGGAGTGTGTGTGTGGTGGCAGGGCAGACTGGGAGTGTGTGTGTGGTGGCAGGGCAGACTGGGAGTGTGTGTGTGGTGGCAGGGCAGACTGGGAGTGTGTGTGGTGGCAGGGCAGACTGGGAGTGTGTGTGGTGGCAGGGCAGACTGGGAGTGTGTGTGTGGTGGCAGGGCAGACTGGGAGTGTGTGTGTGGTGGCAGGGCAGACTGGGAGTGTGTGTGTGTGGTGGCAGGGCAGACTGGGAGTGTGTGTGGTGGCAGGGCAGACTGGGAGTGTGTGTGGTGGCAGGGCAGACTGGGAGTGTGTGTGTGGTGGCAGGGCAGACTGGGAGTGTGTGTGGTGGCAGGGCAGACTGGGAGTGTGTGTGGTGGCAGGGCAGACTGGTAACTGAGAAAAGAAAAAAAAGGGAGGGCAGATAAAGTGGGGAGGGGAATCACAATCCTGGCTACTGCTCTCTATTCAAATAAAACAAAACAAAATGTATGGCTGCTACTTAAATAAACATGATTGAACACATTCAGCTGGTGCAAACTCTAATTATATAGTTTTAAATAACAAAACAAAAATGACTGGCAAAGAACAGTGAATCTAATCTGATGAAACACTGACCTGCTGCAGTGGTGCTGGCCGTGTGTCACACTGTCTGTGCCTCTGCTTGCTGGAGAGGGGGAGAGGGGGAGAGGGGGAGAGGGGGGGCTCCACCAGGCTAAGTACGGACACACAGAGCATGGGGAGAAGCCTTGCTGTGTGCAGAGCCATGCAGCTGCCAGGAAAAAGTCAGATCAGTGCGATGAGCAGAGCTAAATGTGAGAGCTGCACCCGGCAGAAGGGAGAAGACAGTGGAATGGGGGGAGCTGGGCTTGCTTACCTCTGCAGGAAGTTTCCACAGACATGCTGTCCCGAGCCTGCTGATAGCTGGTGCGAGGGGAGGAGGAGGTGGGGAGAGAAGGACACGTGATTGGTTGTTAAGGAAGCGGTCGGCCCCGTTCCTTAACAACCAGTAATTGCCAGCATTTTTTCTTTACTTTTCAGCTGTTGGCAGGGAATTCCTGCTGACAGCTGAAAGTACAGAGCCCGAAGGTATCGGTTTTTGGTATCGGGGCATTTGCACGAGTACAGATACTCTTGCAAATGCTTAGTATCGGCACCGATACCGATACCAGTATCGGTATCGGGACAACCCTAGTCACCACATAAGACTCCATTGCTGAAGAAAAAGCATGTTGAAGCTCATTTTTTTTGGTCTGATTATTTGATTAATGCCTGAATGATCTAGGGCTCCTAGGCCGCGTACACACCGTCGGTCAAAACCGATGGAAACGGACTGAAGGACCGTTTTATCGGTCCAAACTGATGGTGTGTGGGCCCCATCGGTCAGTTATCCTTCGGTCAAAAATGTTAGAACTTGCTTTAAAATTGAACCGATGGACGCCTAACCGATAGGTCAAAACCGACGGTTAGTATGCAAAAGCATAGGACTGTTCTCATCGGATGGACTGATCGTGTGTACAGGGCTTTAGTTCAGACTGGGCCAGGGTTCTTGGTCTTGTTTCCTATAGTGGCACGCAGCTTGATGTGAAGAGCTGTGATGCCAAGCTCCTTGCACCTCTGAGCGACATCTTGAGCAGCCAACATAGCGGCATAGGGAGAGGACTCATCTCTGTCAGCCTTGACCCTCATTCCACCAGTCACACGGCAGATTGTTTCTTTGCCAGACAGATCAGTCACATGCACGAAGGTGTCGTTGAAGGAGGCGAAGATGTGACAGACTCCAAACACATTTTCTCCTTCAGCCACTTGTGGCCCTAGGCTGATAACCTGTTCTTCCTTCTTTTCCTTACCCTTACGTGGAGCCATTTTGCTACGTCTTCTCTAGGAGCCGCTACAGGAAAGGCACGTTGAAGCTCATTTAAACTTTGCTGCACAACCGTTAGACATGCCTGTGAACTACTGGGAGAATATAGTCTGGTCAGAGACCAAAATTTTACTTTTTGGATGCCATAATACACGCCATGTTTGGAGGTCAAATGGCAATGCACATCACCCCAAAAACACCACCATACCAACAGTGAAGTTTGGAGGTAGGAAAATTATGGTGTGGGGCTGTTTTTCAGCATACAGTACTGGCAAACTTCATATCATTGAAGGAAGGGTGAATGGAAACATGTACCAAGATATTCAATATAAAAATCTGCCATCTACCAGGATGATGAAGATAAAATGAGGGTGGACATTTCAGCAAGACAATGATCCCCAACACAAAGCCAAGGGAACTCTCAATTGGTTTCAAAGAAAAAAAATAAAGCTGCTAGAATGCCCCAGCCAATCACCTGACTTGAATCCAATAGAAAATCTATGGAAAGAACTAAGGATCAGAGTTCTTAGAAGAGGCCCACGGAACCTTTAAGATTTGAAGACTGTTTTGTGGAAGAATGGGCCAAAATCACACCTGAGCAATACATGCGACTAGTTTCTCTATACAGGAGGCGTTTTGAAGCTGTCATTACCAACAAAAGATTTTGTACCTTATGTATTAAATACATTTCCGTTAGCGTGTTGAGCAATTTTTTCCTGTGTCATTCCATTTTATTACACATAACCTATTTTCTTTACCTATTTGTTTTGTCTTCTTTGAATGTATGGATCGCATGGGTTGTTACCGACATGTGGAGAAAATTTAATGTCAATAGCACCTTTAGAAATTTACCTAGAAACATGGTGACGCGTTCAACACTTATTTTACCCGCTGTATATGCATAATTGGATGTGGGTTTTCCCACATCCAATTCGCATGACAGGCAAGTGTGACCAGCTCTCAATGGAGCCGGTTCACACAGGTCACGGCGGCAGTGGTCCGCATTCAGAAATTGTCCTGTGTGTCTTTGGGTCCAATTTTGGTGCGAAAACAGGCAAAAATCTGAACTTGATTCCCACCTGAAGGGGTGACCAGGAATGCACCAGGCACGAACCTGTGGCTGCACATGTGTAAACCCGGGCTTGGGGTCAATACCACCTGGCGGAGCCAGAAGGATGACACCAATGATTATTTTAGCCATCTGTAAGGGTTACATTCTGACCACCTATGTAGGGAAGGGATTCTTCCCATTGACCACTAATGTAAGGAGCATTCTTTCCACTGATCACCAATGTAAGGAACATTCTTCCCTCTGACCACCAGTGTAAGGAGCATTCTTCTCTCTGACCACCAATGTAAGGAGCATTCTTCCCACGGACTCCCATTGTAAGAAGCATTCTTCTCACTGACCCCCCAGTGTAAAGATCATTCTTCCCACCAACCACCAATGTCAGGAGTATTCTTCCCAATGATCACCAGGGGTGAGCATTCTTCCCACTGATCACCAATGTGAGCAGCATTCTTCCCACTGATCACCAATGGGAGGAGCATTCTTCCCACTGATCACCAATGTGAGGAGCATTCTTCCCACTGATCACCAATGGGAGGAGCATTCTTCCCACTGATCACCAATGTGAGGAGCATTCTTCTCACTGATCACCAATGGGAGGAGCATTCTTCCCACTGATCACCAATGGGAGGAGCATTCTTCCCACTGATCACCAATGGGAGGAGCATTCTTCCCACTGATCACCAACGTAAAGAGCATTCTTCACATTGATTTTTATCAGTGCCTGGTTAAGGCTTGTAGGAGGAGTTTTCATACTGCACTGAGCTGTCCTATCAGGGCGCAGGACCCCTGACCCACTGTCTGTCCAGTACTGGTTGACCCTGTGCTGATCACATGCACTCTCCCAAAAAAACAAAAACAACGAAAACTCTCTAGCAATACACACAAAATGTGCAGCCGGACTCCAGTAACTCTGTCTTATCCAGACCTGTTTTGGGATCAGTGAAAGAGGAGGATCTGTACTTACAGCATCAAGCAGCCTTTTTACACAGAGGATTAACTCCTTAGGTTCCACAGTGAGTATAACAAGCAGACTGATTTTACTGCTGAGGGTTTAGTAACACTTTAAGCTTGAAAAAGGATGGTTTAGATTGTAATAAACTTACAACGTACATGCATTTCAAGGAATTATAAATATCATGTTTCAGCTGTCTCAAAAATCATTCAAAGAATGTTTATCCCCACCTCTTTTTGCACCTCTTGAACTAAACTCAGATCATAAAAAACATCAATAAATGATGTATTACATACCGTTCATACTAATTTCTGTATTCTGCAAAAAAAATGGTTGCTCCTGCTGCTCTCTATCTCCACCTTCTGCTCAATTCAGCTAGGGATTTTGCAGCTGTGGTGGCAACTCAGCACACAGTTTTTACGCTGAGCATTTTCTCCCTATAACATCCGAGCAGCCCATGTGTCTATAGAGTCACACATGTGGGTGTATACACAGTGGTAAATGACAGCCCAATCCCTCCCTCCTCCATGCCCAGTAACCAGCTAAACACAATGGGGACAATATAATACACATAGCTTAATGGAGGCTTCACCTCCCTTCTATTCTAAGACACAGGCTGGAGGGGCATGACACAACCTGTGATTGGCATAAATCCACCCATACCATGTTATCTCCACAAAATAATAAAGATTTTATTTCAAATATATATTTGCATGACAATTTAAAACAGTTTATTGATATTGAGTAGTTGTTATGACTCTGTACTCCAAAAGCAGTTTTTTTTTATTTATTTTTGTAACATTTGACCAGCAGCAGATGACTAGAAGCTCCTCCTGCTTATGTTTCCATGCAGACAGGCTGGGAAAGAGCTGGGCCATGTGACAGCTGTACATCGATTAGAAAAATTTAAATGAAAATAATTAATTACAGTGCCGATATCCACATATAGAAATAGAAGTGACAATGTCAATTAAATAGTGTGTGTTTAGTATCACTTTAACTCCTCATATTTCCATTTAGCTAAACCTGTACACCCTAGCAATACTACTATTTACACAACGAGGCTGATTTACTAAAGGAAAACAGACTGTGCACTTTGCAAGTGCAGTTGCTCAAACGCTTAGTAAATGTGGTTAAAGTGATTGTAAAGGTTCATTTTTCTCTTAAAATAACAAACACGTTATACTTATCTGCTCTGAGCAAGGGTTTTTCCACAGAGCGGCCCCGATCTTCCTTTTCTGGGGTCCCCCCGGCATCGCTCCTGGCTCCTTCTCCTTATCCAGTGCCCCCACAGAGAACCATATTCCATGGGGGAACTTGTGCGGGCGCGCTCCCGAGTCCTGCTGCTGTCTCCATTGACACATACAGCAGGACTCAGCCCCACCCCCGGTTCCTGTATCACTGGATTTGATTGACAGCAGCGGGAGCCAATGGCTCCTGCTGCCATAAATCTATCCAATGAGGACCTGAGACAGCGGCTGGAGCTGCTGGGCTCATTCTCGTTGCTGGAACGATTGGATTCGGGTAACATAAAGATGGGCTCTGGGGGGAATCTGCTCCTTCAGACTTTTCAACTCCTTTAAGCTTCACTTTACACTGAATACCCAATCAAATGCAAGGAAATTATTATTATTTTTCCTAAAAACAGCATTTTTGAATGCATTGAATGCAAAAAAATGTAGAAACTTTTGTTTATATTGAGCTCTACCCATGAAATACATGAATCAAAGAAAATTTGCATCCAAGTCTATAATATACAGTAGGTGCACGCGATATTGTGTCAATCTCGCTCCCTTTCTCGGCGAGATTGAGCACCTACGAGCCCCATCGCGGGAGCCAGCGCCGAGCTGGCTTGCCACGATAGAGACAAAGCCGTCATAGAAGCGACGGGAGATCCGACTTGGATTCCCGCCAATTCTACACGTGTGCGGCGTTTGTTATGAATCCTGAGGGGGAAGTCCCGCCGGATTTTAAATAAAAATCCGGCATGGGTTCCCCCCTCAGGAGCATACCGGGCCCTTGGGTCTGTTATGGGTTGTAAGGAGAGCCCCCCCCTACGCCGAAAAAACGTTGGGTGGGGCTCACAGTCCCATCATGCTCTGTACCTACCCATGTGATACCTACCCACGTGGGTAGGTATCACATGGGTAGGTACAGAGCATGATGGGACTGTGAGGCCTATATAGGTCCGATGCAAGCCGCGCACCCGTCATTTCAGCGAGAAGAGCCGGCGTGTCAACATCGGGAAAAGAGAAGAAGATGACGTCACAGCCCGGAAGAAGAAGAATACGTCACAGCACGGAAGAAGACGTTCAGCGTTCAGGAGAAGGCACCGGACAGCTGGAGGAAGAACCGGGGTGCGCCGAGTCAACAGCGGAGAGCGGCGAACATAGCAGAAGACCCCCGGAGAGTGAAGAAGACCCCCGGATAGCCAAAGAAGACCCCCCCGGATAGCGGAAGAAGAAGCACACCACCCCCCGCCGAAGACGTCGGAGGAAACCCGCCGGGGGGGCGCTTTTATAAAAGCGACCCCCCCGGCGGTGGAAGAGAACCGGACGGCGGCGAAGAGCGGCCCCCACCCGAAGACGTCAAAGAAGAAGCCCCCCCCCTGGTAAAAAGAGCTAAAGAAGACAGGGGGCGGCCTCCGGAGCAGACTAATAAATTATTTTAAAAACTCTTGTGTTGTGTTTATTGACTTTAACATTTTTCCTCCAGGTGAATGGGTAGGGGTACGATGTACCCCATATCCATTCACTTAGGGTGGGGGGCCAGTATCTGGGGGCCCCCTTATTAAAGGGGGCTCCCAGATTCCGATAAGCCTCCCGCCCGCATACCCCGACAACCAACGGCCAGGGTTGTCGGGAAGGGGCCCTGTCCTCATCAACATGGGGACAGGGTGCTCTGGAGTGGGGGGGCCCCGCAGTGCGCCCCCCTGCCCCAGAGCACCCAACCCCCCCATGTTGAGGGCATGCAGCCTGGTACGGCTCAGGAGGGGGGGCGCTCGCTCGTCCCCACTTCTTTCCTGGCCGGCCGGGTAGCGTGCTTTGGATACGGGTCTGGTATGGATTGTAGGGGGACCCCCTACGCCGTTTTTTTGGCGTAGGGGGGCTCTCCTTACAACCCATAACAGACCTAAGGGCCCTGTATGCTCTTGAGGGGGGAACCCATGCCGGATTTTTATTTAAAATCCGGCGGGGACTTCCCCCTCAGGATTCATAACAAACGCCGCACACGTGTAAAATTGGTGGGAATCCAAGTCGGATCTCCCGTCGCTTCTATGACGCGTTTGCTGGAATGTGCTGTCACCATTCAAGCGAGTGCGAGATGTCGGCACCCTGTCGCCGAGAATCAGCGCGATGCTGTCGTGCTAAAAACACATTCTCGGCGGCAGGTACTGTAACATGGACAGTTCAGGATCAGGTAATATTTTTTTCTTTAGTTAAACTGGGCAGAAGTTAGGGACCAATTTATAAAGCAGCAGTCTGGCCTTACTGTGGCCATGCTGCTTTTTTTTTCTTTTTTTTTGGGCACATTCATAAAGCAAAGCACTGTACTTAGTAAGGCAGGAATAACAAGGATATTTCTGGACAGCCGCACTCTGAACAATAGTTGCCTTTATTAAAATTCGGACAGCACTACAAGCCACAGCAAACAAAACTTGGACAGTTGATGCGTTTCACACTATATCTAGTGTTTAGTCATAGCTATGAAACGCGCCAGCTGTCCAAGTTTTGTTTTCTGTGGCTTGTAGTGCTGTCCGAATTTTAATAAAGGCAACTATTGTTCAGAGTGCGGCTGTCCAGAAATACATTCTTGTTATTCCTGCCTTGCTGATTGCATTGTCTGCACCTGAGATCTCTGTGGGGTGGATCACCACCAAGGTTCCTACCTGGAGCAGCTACCTTCCTTTCCACTGTACTTAGTACGGTACTTTACTTTCCTTGGGACCACAAAGCAAGTGAAACATCATTTATTTTCATCATTGGGAAAGAAAAGTGCCAGGAGGACAACCCAGTTAAATTTGCATGACCATCAAGGAGTGTTTTCTGCAGCGTTACGCCGAAAACTCTTCACTGGTTGCTACAGCCACCACACTGCAGCTTTCATTTTATTAATTAAACATTAAATGCAGGCACAGTAGAGAGTATAGAGCATGCAATGCCAAGCTGTGGTTTCTAAAGTGAGCAAAATCCTTTCTTGTATTAAGAGAGGTATGGACTCCAGAGAGAGAAATATCATTTTCCCCCTGTACAAATCATTAGTAAGACCTCATCTGGAATATGCAGTTCAGTTTTGGGCACCAGTTCTCAGAAAGGATATCGGAGAACTGGAGAAAGTGCAGAGAAGGGCAACCAAACTGATAAGAGACATGGAGGGGCTCAGCTATGAGGAAAGATTAGAGGAACTGAATTTATTCACTCTTGAGAAGAGAAGAATTAGGGGGGATATGATCCACATGTACAAATATATAAGGGGTCCATATAGTGAACTCGGTGTTGAGTTATTCTCTTTTAGGTCATCACAGAGGAGAAGGATACACTCTTTGGCCCGGACTCACAAAGCACTTACGCGGGCGTATCTTGATATACGCAGCGTAAGTGTAACTATGTGCCGTCGTATCTGTGCGCCGTGCCCACAGAACTAGACACGCCTAAAAATAGGCTTCTTCCGACCGACGTTACTTTCCTACGCCGGCGTATCGTGGGCGCATATTTACGCTGGAGGCATATGGGAAATTCGATTCCCATATGCAAATGAGTGAGATACGCCGATTCACGAACGTACTTGCGCCCGGCGCAATAATATACGCTGTTTACATAAGTCGTACGTCCGGCGTAAAGTTAAGCCTCATAAAGCAGGGGTAAGTCATGTTAAGGTATGGACCAGGGAACAGCCGTCGTATTTTACGTCGTTTACGTAGTAGTACGTGAATAGGGCTAAGCGTAGGTTACGTCACGTTATAGGCAGTGATTCGACGTATCTTATGGAGTATTTACAACGTGATTCTGACGCATGCGTACTGGGATGCGTCCACGGGACGGCGCATGCGCCGTTCGTTCGGCCCATCATTTGCATGGGGTCACGGTTCATTTAAATGGATCACGCCCACCTTCCACCTACTTTGAATTATGTGGGCTTACGCGGACGATTTTACGTTACGCCGGCGCAATGTTGGGAGCATTTGCATTGTGAATTGGGTGCTTGTCTCTCTGCTTTACGTCGGCGTAGCGCATATGAGATGCCCTACGCCCACCTAAAAATGCGCCGATCTACCTGAATCGGGCCCATTATGTTTGGAGGAAAAGAGATTTAATCTCCAAATACAGAAAGGTTTCTTCACAGTAAGAGCTGTAAAAATGTGGAATAGACTCTCTCCAGGGGGGATTTGCCTTCTTCTGGATCAACTGTAAGTATAGGACTGAAGACACGTGATCCCGTGTCGTAACGCGTAGGGATTGGACGGACGGACGTACACCTGGAGTGAGGTATGCTGGCGCTGTGGACGCCGCTCGTTTTTAAATTTTTTTGCTGCACTTTCGTTTATTTGATGTAAGCCAGAGGTCTCAAACTGGCGGCCCTCCAGCTGTTTTGGAACTACAAGTCCCATCATGCCTCTGTCTATGGGAGTCATGATTGTAACTGTCAGCCTTGCAATGCCTCATGGGAATTGTAGTTCTGTAACAGCTGGAGGGCCACCAGTTTGAGACCCCTGATGTAAGCACAGGCTTTTTCGTTAATAAATACCCCTGATTCTTACATATTTCACGACTGGAGCCCTCCCTTCTTTGTTCCCTCTTTTGTCTATTTGGGTCTGAGCACGATCTGGATCTATTGAGGAGACGGGTACAGAGTGGCTGCGATCACCCATAGAGGATTGCCAGTGAGGCTCATACTGGATGCCCCTTATTATTGGCCTGGAGGTAAGAGCTCTGTGAGCCCAGGGAGGGATATGTGTGTGCATTTTTCACTTATCATGTGTGTGTGATAGATTGCGCAGAATCCCATTTTTATTGATTTCTGTATTTGTGTATTGTAAACACTGTAGGTTTTGCTGCATTATATTTATTTTGTCTAGGGTATCACTCATTAAGGGTCTGTATTAGCGCAAAAGCACTTGTCACTTTAAGTATAGGACTGTGTATATAAGATTGTATAATTTTTTTCCTTTTATTGCAGTGGCGGCTGGGGCTCAAAATATTTGGGGGGGCACAAACAAATTGAAAAAAAAAAGCATCAATTGCAGCCTCACTGTGCCCAAATGCAGCTACTGTGCCCATCAATTGTCGCCACTGTGCCATCAAACGCAGCCACTGTGCCCATCAATTGCCGCCAGTTTGCCCCATCAAATGCTGCCAGTTTCCCCATCAAATGCAGCCAGTTTGCCTGTTCAAATACAGACAGTTTACCCCCTCAAATGAAGCCACTTTGCCCCCTAAAATTATGCCAGTTTGCCCCCTTAAATGCAGACAGTTTGCCCCCTCAAATGCAGTCAGTTTGCCCACTCAAATGATGCCACTTTGCCCCCTCAAATACAGCCACTTTGCCCCCTTAAATACAGCCAATTCGCCCCCTCAAATGCCGCCAGTTTGCTCCCTCAAATACCGCCAGTTTGCCCCATCAAATGCAGCCAGTTTGCCCCCCCCGCCCGGCACTGACCTTTCTTTCCAACCAGTCTAACTATGTAACTATGTCATGTAGCAAGCAGATAGTAATATCTGCTCTCTATTTTTAAATAGGCCTCCTTTGCACTTGCATTTGAAGGCAGTAAAAACATGCAGCTGAGCTGTATTTTTTAGCAAACCCCCCCCCAAATGCTCTTCAAAGTCAGCAGACAGGGTGTACAAATGTTAAGGCTGCGGTCAGCAAACATGATCCCCCTGTCGCACTTGGTGGTCAGTATCGCCCACTGAACACAATTAATTCGCCGAATGGCACAGTGATGCTGGTTTTTAGGGGTTATATTGGGTTATGTCACCTATTCAACACCTGACAAACACCCTCTCAAGAGTGATCCACCACAGATTGTTCTTCAGAGGGTGGCCAGGGGCTGCTATAGTAAAAGCGTAGGCTCATCTCTGTTCACAAAACTCCAAACAAATTTAATCATGGATACTTGACTTGTGCTGATACATTTTCACTGTGGTAGATGTTTGACGTGTACGCGACACATATTTTTTGTTTTTGTTTTGGATAGAGTGGGGAAGAATTAGACCCTTATCTGGATGTTTGTTGTCTTCCAATAGAGACAGATGTATTGGTGTATCTCTTTTGGTTCTTACCTCCCTTGTCTTGGGGGTTTCTTTTTTGGGAGGGCCCTCGCCCAGTACTTGGTAGTTGGCTTTGACTGACCATGAGGAGCAGGGGCTGCCGGACATTTTTTTTTGCACACTGCACCATAGACTCAAATTTACTATCTATATATTCATTCTTACATAGTGCCAAGCTGGCCCAATCTAAGTATGCAAAATATATCATCCCTGGAGTTCATCTTCAAATGATCCAGCCAAAGCATTGCAGTATTGAAACTGAATAACAATGTGCCGCAAATTCCAATCGTTTTATGCATGCTGCTTCTCCCCTGAGCTCTATGTGACCTGCACCAGGTACAATCTGGTTAGAATCATTACAGTTGTACGTCTGTTGACATAGCAGCTCCAAGGACTGACTGATCATTTGTATTAGCAAGCAAGAATTTATAAAGTGGGCAAAGTCAAAAGAAAAAAGAATATAAAATGCAAAGAATGAAGAACAACCAATATGTTGCAATAAAAGGCTATAGATGTGAGCTGGAGCCTTCAAACAAAAGGTGATAATGCACTATACAATCATACAGTACTCTTTAGACCTGCCATTAGCTATGTAGTGCAAGGCACGCATATAATAATATAGCGCAAATGTGTGATGATGGTATAAAGGTAAGAGTAAGAAATAATAGTCCATCAGCTAATGAAAGTGATTCTAAACCTTAAATTGTAATTAATAGCAGGGGAGGGCTGGCAGCCTTAGGCCTGGGGGGCAAGTCCAGTCAAATGGCCCATAGAGCGCGGAAAAGTAATGGATCGAGTAAAACAGTCTGAGGCCCCGTACACACGACCAGTTTCCTCGGCAGAATTCAGCTTCCGACCGAGTTTCTGGCTGAATTCTGCCGAGAAACCCGGCCGTGTGTACACTTTCGGCCGAGGAAGCCGACGAGGACCTCGGCGAGGAAATAGAGAACATGTTCTCTATTTCCTCATTGTTCTATGGGAGCTCCCGGCCCGCCGAGGTCCTCGGCGGCTTCAGGGCTGAACTGGCCGAGGAACTCGATGTGTTTGGCACGTCGAGTTCCTCGGCCGTGTGTACGGGGCCTAAGATTTTTCATGATCACAAGAGTCCGCGCAGAGGCCTCCCCTTACATCAGAGACCGCACAGACCCCATATACATCAGATCTGATGTAAGGGGTGTTCTGGGAAACTTAATTTAAGGGTGCATGCTGTGGACTATTGTGTAAAGAGGGTCTCTGCTCACCAAAGACTGCCCCCCTCCCTTTAACAAAGTCCACAGAGCACCCCTTTTTATACACTGGGAGGCAGGAGAGACTAGAGAGGGTGAGCTTTCCAGGATGGAGGCTGAGGCGCAGGCAGGTTGTCTGATGCTTTTTTGGGTTCAAACTTCCTGTCCAGTGCCCACACATGCCCGGGGAGTGTGGACAGGGCAGACTCAGAAGGAGAAGGAGAAGATGAGCTCTATCTTTCCTTGTGTCTGTGCAGAGAGAGAGAAGGGGATGTCAGGTGGTGTGCGCTGAGGCTGAGCTATGTGTGAGACGAGACATAGCTCAGCTCTGCAGCCATCTACCTCGGAGCTGACACAGGCACGGCTTCACAGTGGCCATGACCTGTGTTAACAGAGCTCCAGCAGGCATATTCCTGCTCTGCAAAAACAACATTTGGTAGTGGTGGCCGGTGGCTGTGCATAGTGTGACCAGCCCGGGGGGAGATTTCCACCCTGCCCCCCCTGCCAGCCCTCCCCTGATTAGAAGACATCTCATACTTACCTGCTCTGTGCAATTGTTTTTACACTACTAAGTTGTGGTTTGGCCACAGCGTGGGTGTATTTAAAGTTCATATGTATTTGAAGTTTATGTGCGTTTATGTGTGTTATGGAAAAAAAACATACCTGCAAGAGAAAGGCATAATGAGCTAGTATGCATAGCATACTAGCGCATTATGAATTATTTACCTGAGATGTAAGCCCCCGAAGCGGTCCTCTATCACCTCCTCCACCGCTGCCATCTCTCCCGGAGTGAGTTTCGGGTATCTCTGCTCAGGCAGGATCACCTTCACTATAGGCACGCTCAGTGTACCTGTGCCGTTGTCTGCGGCACACATGCGCCGTAGACATCGTTCCCCTTTTTTGGAAAATATCTCCTTAACCGTGTAGTTTAAGGAAATATTTCTTGGACCTACAGGTAAGCCTTAATTTAGGCTTACCTGTAGGTTAAAGTGGTCTGTAAGGGTTTACAACCAGAATATGTTCTTAGCTTACATCCTCAGTTAGTGATCCCTCTCCCAAAACATGACTCAGGAATGCACAACTTTTCTAGCAGGGCCATTGAACCTACTTAGCCCAGACCTGTTAACAGCTATATCTGTAAAATATCGAATTGATTGCCTTAACTATAGACATGCGCAAGGGGTGTGTTGAATGTGCCTGGGCACACCCTAATCACCCCATGCGGCACAGATTACCCCTGCTGATATTTCACCAAATCCCCCAATGAGGATACCAAAACAAATAAAAAAAATACTGTAAAAATAAAATTGTAAAAAAATAATAAAATAGATATAATAGTATATAAAAAAAAAACTACTGACACCGTCCACTGCCCTACTGACACACATCTCTGCTCTACTGACACTGTCCATGTTTTATACATTTAAAACATTTTTTTACATGTATTTATAACAGTGTGTGTGTGTATATGTACTCATGTGTGTTTGAGCTTTGGGGTGCATACCCTAATGCAATAGGCAGCGCACACCTATGACCTTTACCAGGCGATCTGGAACAGAACATTGCAGTATGTCAGTGTTTGCTTATCATTTCAATGTCTGTTAAAAGTAAACATCTACAAAGGTTCTCAGGAAATTGGGATCAGGCATTTCCGACAGCAAAAATTTGAGAGCTGGTTCTCAAATTTTCCAACGAGAAAAGTTCTTAGCGGAAATTCCGATCGTCTGCATGCAATTCCGACACGCAAAAAAACAAGCATGGTCGCAATGCATGCAACACAAGTTTGAGCCAAAATTCCGTTGGAAATCTTGTCGGAATTTCCAATCGTGTGTACGCGGCATTACACAGGGCTAATTGATATAAAATAAAAATACATTTAGAAGTGGAAAAAAGAAAACTGCGCCAATTAATATATATATATATATATATATATATATACTTAGAAAACAAGGCAGGTATAAATATAACAAAACTTCTATTTGCCCTGTCACTAGAGCCCTTTTTGTGTACGCTACGAGCAAACTCTAATATTTCAGGCATACAAATAGGGAAGAACCACTGTAAAATTACAGCCTATGCAGACGATATGTTGTTCAGTCTTACAAACCCGTTGATTACAATTCCAGAATTAATGAAGGAATTTGAGAGATACGGATCTTTATCGAACCTACGTATCAATTTTAATAAATCGGAAGCGATGGGGGTAAACGTCCCACATATAGCGATAAACTATCTAAAACAAAAATTTAAGTTTAAATGGACTGACAATGCTCTGACATACCTTGGTATACAATTAGCAGGGAAGGTGGAGAAGATCTTTGAGCTGAACTTCCCACCCCTCTTACAGAAAGTAAAGATCTTATTGGATAAGTGGAACCAGGGTTTTCATAGCTGGCTAGGACGCTGCAATATTATTAAGATGAACATACTCCCGAAAATCTTGTATTTATTACAAACATTACCAGTACATATTCCATCAAAGTATTTTAAACAGTGTCAGAGAGTGATCTTTAAGTTCATATGGGCACATAAGAACCCCCGCATACATAGGAAACAACTAATGAGCACTAAGCAGCAGGGAGGACTGGGAGTCCCAGATATAAGGAAATATTATTACGCAACACATCTGAACAGGCTAATAGACTCCGTCCCAGACGCGTTTCGTCACAAAATGACGTTCTCAATGGGAATGGGCTCTGCAGTGAACCACCGCTTTATATATCCAGGCCTCGCTTTGACTGCCAGGAACCGGAAGTAGTCAAATCGCCATTTTGAAAATGGGAAAAACTAGATATTTAATACGTACGGGACCTTAAGTGCCCAAAACTAAACTAAAGTTAGTTTTGGGCACTTAAGGTCCCGTACGTATTAAATATCTAGTTTTTCCCATTTTCAAAATGGCGATTTGACTACTTCCGGTTCCTGGCAGTCAAAGCGAGGCCTGGATATATAAAGCGGTGGTTCACTGCAGAGCCCATTCCCATTGAGAACGTCATTTTGTGACGAAACGCGTCTGGGACGGAGTGCAGTGACGTCACCGCGTACAGGAAGGGCTCCTGTTAGATGCCGGCCGGCAAATGTTTACTTGCTTCCTATTTACCTTCGTTTGTAAGTAGTTTTTAACCTTTTAATTAAACCTGTTAGTGCATACTACCCTATGTGTGGTCTCCTTCCTTTTATGTTTACACCGACTGGGCTGTGAGATGGTATGAGGACGAGTACTGTTAGTATATCCTGCTGCATCCCGTCGTGGATCTCTTAAAGGGCCGTGACCTGGTGCATTCCTGGCTGTGATCCCGCACTCTGGAGTATCCTGCAGTAATTTGAATAACGCTGTTATTTAATTACCTATTGGTAAGCCTCAGTCCATATGGTGGCGGTTCACAACTGTTAATCATCTTCACACGGGGTGTTGTCCGGTTTGGATTCATCGTTTATGGACTTTGATACTGGATTTTTCTTTCTTTCTTTTTTTCACGTTTTAAATGCACTCATATGGTGCATAATTTTTCTATTTTCACTTGTGGGAAACACAAAGGACTTCACTGTTTATATTATTGGTTGGCGCAATTTTTTCCTTTATTCCATTATTTTGTGTTAGTTCACGCTATTGCAGCCTTCCCATTTATTCACTTAATTTGTATTTGATTAGCGCAATTTTTCCCTTTTTGTATCATATACAGGAGACAGAATAGACATCTTCCGAATCTTAAGTGGTGGGTGATGAGCACTCCCTTTAAGACTAAATGACCTTTAGCAATACCTCCCACCATGTTGGCATCGGCTTCGGCATGGAAAACAATGACCCAGGAAATTATTGTACACCCAAAAGCCCCACAGATACCATTCCCTCTAGAAGTTCTTCATCATTTATCATTTAACCTATCCATAAATCATTGGTCTGCCCGGGGTATCATATCTATTCAAGATTTATTTAAAGACTCCCGTCTGAAATCATTTTGTCTCCTTCAAACAGAATTTAACTTACCATCCTCTGAACTCTCTACTTACTTCAAGGTTAAAAGATACCTAGACACACTTCAATCGCCTATCTGCACAATACATCCGAAGGCTTGGGAACGCCAAAATAGTGATTCCCGCAAAATTAAGGGCATATCTTTGTTTTATAATGTACTACAACAAAAACTCCAATTTGATAAACTATCCCCCCACACACATTGGGAAAACGATTTGGGCTGAACTTACACAAACCACCAGTGGCAACAAGCATTGCAGTCTATTTATAAGGCTACCAAATGCTCCGCACTATGAGAACTTACTCAAAAACTGTCCCTCAGATGGTACTTGACTCCAACGAAACTGGCCTCATTCGGTCTCAATGTCAATGACATGTGTTGGAGATGTAATTCAGCCAAAGGTGATTTATTTCACATAATGTGGAATTGCAATTCTCTCACACCATATTGGAGGACTATCTTCCAAATTCTATCAGACATCTCGAACCAACACATTGCCCCCACACCTGACCTAGCAGGCCTCAATCTTTCTATAGATTCAGTACCCCCTATTGCCAGGCATGTGACTACACACAAATTATTAGCAGCTAGACTGTCTATAACTAGACTGTGGAAGTCAGATAAAATTCCCTCCATAGAAAACACACTTGACTTGGTGAACCTTCATTATGGATATGAAATGACTATGGCGTCTAGTGGTGGATATTGGATTAGGGGAAAAAACACTTGGTCACTTTGGGAAAAATGGCATGGAGTTGTGAAGTTTCTTTGACTTTGTTTGTTCTTAGTTCATAGTGTCATGATATGAAGGCAAGTTCAGTCATGTGAGCTCTCATTATACATTATACGTGATGTTTGTCGCCTGTGACATACCTCCGGGAAGGTAAAGAGATCCCAGTTGGGTTCCTGGGGGTATGGTATTGGCGACTCCTGTGAATGTATTTATTACAATGTATTTATTAACATATGATTTGCGATCTAGATTTTCCTGTTAAATGATATTTTAGCCTTATATTTGTATTTTGAAATGTCAACGGATTTCTGTAAACAATGTACAATGTACAATGTACACATTGTCTTTCAATGTTTATGATAAACTCAATAAAAACTGATTGATGGAAAAAGAATAGACTTCTACCTCCTGGGTAACCTGCCTATCTGAGGTATATCATGTTTAGAATCTTTGAAATGAAAATTGCTGCTGCTCAATAATATGTGGATTACCAGATCATGACATGTGGTATACTCAAAATATTATTACATGTTTAAAACTGTAGCTAAGGCAGTGGCAGCAAAGACTGTGACATACCATCGGCCACCTACTCAGACCTTCTCATTGATCAGGTCATTTCTTTCAATACCCTCCTCAGGGACCAGAAAAAGAGACGAATTCAGCAGCCTAGACCTCTCCTTTACCTGTAACTACTTGCCGACTGCCTCACGTAGATATACGTCAGCAGAATAGCACTGGCAGGCAAAGCAACGTGTATATACATTGCATTAAACCTGTCCCTTAGCGGGCACACGCATGCCCGCCGCGGTCTCCATGATCATGCCCGCGGGACACACAGACACGATGTCCGCCAGTGTCCCGTGATCGGGTCACAGAACGGCAGAGTGGGGGGATGTCTTTGTAAACAAGACATCTCCCTATTCTGCCTGGTGACATGTCACTGATCGTCTGCTCCCTCTCATCGTGAGCAGCGATCAGTGACATGTCACAGTAAGCCAAGCCCCTTAACAGTTAGAATCATTCCCTAGGACACACTTAATCACTTCCCGCCCCCCTAGTGGTTAACCCCTTTACTGCCAGTCACATTTACACAGTAATCAATGCATTTTTATAGCACTGATCGCTGTATAAAGGTGAATGGTCTGAAAATAGCGCCAACAGTGTCCGATGTGTCCCCCATAATGTCGCAGTCACAATAAAAATCGCAGATCGCCACCATAACAAGTAAAAAATAATAATAATAAAAATGCCATAAAACTACACCTATTTTGTAGACGCTATAACTTTTGAGCAAACCAATCAATAAACGCTTATTGCGATTTTTTTTTTTACCAAAAATATGTAGAAGAATACGTATCGGCCTAAACTGAGAATTTTTTTTTTTAATTGGGGATATTTATTTTAGCAAAAAGTACAAAATATTGTTTTTTTTTTCAAAATTGTTGCTCTATTTTTGTTAATAGCTCAAAAAATAAAAACCCAGAGGTGATAAAATACCACCAAAAGAAAGCTCTATTTGTGGAAATAAAAGGACATACATTTTGTTTGGGTGCTACGTCGCACAACCGCGCAATTGTCAGTTAAAGCGACGCATTCCCGAATCGCAAAAAGTGGCCCGGTCATTTTGCAGCCAAATGGTCTGGGGCTGAAGTGTTTAAACAAAGAACATCATCCATGATTTATTTAATGGGGGCTAACATTGATTTATCCTATGCTCATTGACTGACTTTACAGTACTCATAGAACCAGGACTTTGTTAAGTATTTTCACTCTTAAACCCTTTTTGTTTTTCTGATGCATCGTTTGTTCTCTCTTCCTTTGTAATACCCTTTCTTTAAATATTTTATCTACACTGTTTTACCTTTTCTATTTCTGGAATCATTAACATTCTAATGCAGTAATCTAAAACTTAAAGAATCCCTGTTTCTTTGAAGAGCACTAGTATATTGTAACTCCCTCACTCGGGTGACATTATTGTTATTGTAAATGGTGTATTGGTGACAGCGCGGTGTGAGTTTGATCAGCCATTTATCACAAATTGGTGAAGATGGCCAGGGTCTGACACCACATTCATCACACTGCCGAACCAGAGCCAGTGTGCTCAATAATAATTCCAGTGACCCTTAGAAATCAGATTTCAGTGACCCGTTTTTTCTTGACTTTTAGATTTTGGTTTGCTTTATTCATAAATCCTGTCCTTTTTGCCATATTTTCTTAATTCTTACAAATCTAGGCTCCATATTAATTTCTTTTCACAACTTCCAACAACTGAGTTCCTTCTAAATATAGCTTTCAGCTCTCCGGCAATGTCAATAAATCCTTATATTATTTTCTAGCCTCCTCTCCAGCAGTGGAACATCTTATATAAACATATCAATACTTGATAGCACAATTCTACAGTAATGCCGTTATTGTTGGGAAGCCAGGCAAAGGATGTTGTACCTGATTGTTGTGCAAGAAGAAACATCTTAAGAATAAGTTGTTTTGAGGCTGTTCTTTATGTTGCAGACTGAATCTAAAACCTTGTTCGGTGCCTGCAATATACAAGATTTAAAGCCTAATTCCAGACATTTTTTTTTTTCATTTTTGCTTGCTGTACGGAAAGGTTAGAACCTTTGTTAGGTTTTTTTTCTGTCTGTTTGCCCCTGGGCACAGTTTCCCTTTTTCCCTAGTGACAATAGGCAGGGGCGGACTGAGAACTCATGGGGCCCCCGGGCAATAGAAGATTATGGGACCCCCGGGCTTACAGATGGCCACCATGCCATGAGGCATTGAATAGGCAGGGCAGCTAAAATCTCAGGGGCAGATCCACAGAAAGAGTACGCTGGCGTATCTACTGATACCCCGACGTACTTTCAAATTTCCCGCGTCGTATCGTTGTTTTGAATCCTCAAAACAAGATACAACGACTTCTGGGTTAGATCCGACAGGTGTACATCTTCGTACGCCTTCGGATCTAAGATGCAATTCTTCGGCGTCCGCTGGGTGGCGTTCACGTCGTTTTCCGCGTCGGGTATGCAAATTAGCTATTTCCAACGATCCACGAATGTACGACCGGCCGGCGCAGTTTTTTACGTCGTCTGTAGTCGGCTTTTTCCGGCGTACAGTTAAAGCTGCTATTTCGTCGCGTATAGTTAGATTTGCCATGTTAAGTATGGCCGTTGTTCCCGCGTCGAAATTTGAATTCTTTCTTTTTTTTGCATAAGTCGTCCGTGAATCGGAATGTACGTAAGTCACTTCTAAATTTAAAAAATGACGTCCTTGCGACGTCATTTCGCGCAATGCATGGCGGGAAATTTAGAAACGGAGCATGCGCAGTTCATTCGGCGCGGGGACGCGCTTCATTTAAATGAAACACGCCCCCTAATTGCCGATTTGAATTCCGCGCCGTTACGCCGCTTGAGATACACTACGCCGCCGTAACTTGCGGCACAAATTCGTTGTGGATTCGAACTGGCATAATGTAAGTTACAGCGGCGTAGCGTATCTCACATACGCTGCGCCAATGTGGTTGTATGTGAATCTACCCCTCGATTTTCACATCAAAAGCATGTCGGTTTTGGACATATCAGGGACAGATTTTGACATACTGTCCCTGGTTTTATTGAGCCTGGCAACCCTGATGGGGCCCCCTAGTGGCATGGGGCAGTGCCCGAGAGTCCCAATGGTCAGTCCACCCCTGCCAATAGGGGTTATTTAAGATATGCAAATCCACTTAGCACTACAAGTGCAAACTACAAGTGCAAAGTGCACTTGAAATTGCGCTGAAAGTGCACTTGGAAGTGCAGTCGCTGTAAATCTGAGGGGTAGATGTGAAATAAGGGGAAGCTCTGCTGATTTTATCATCCAATCATGTGTAAGCTAAAATGCTGTTTTTATTTCCCTTGCATGTCCCCCTACAGCAGTGGTTCTCAACCTGGGGGTCAAATGATGTTTTGCCAGGGGTCACCAAATCCTGGGCTGTTCCTGAAGCCCTCACTGTTCTCCCAGGAAAGGGAAATGATAAGAGGGGGAGGAACAAAGAAAAAGGGAGAGAAAGGAAAAGAATAGAGAGCAAGAAAGACAGTTAGAGGGAAAGAACAAGGAAAAAAACAAGGAATTGGGATAGAGAGAGATAAAAGGGAAAGAAAGGAGAACAAACAGAAAGAGTGGTACATCCTAAAAGGGGTTTTAATACTGTACGAGTGGAAGGGACTCAGGGAGCGCTAAATGTCCACGGGTTAGGGGTGCAAATTACTTGTCTTGCTTTGGGTGCTTTCAACCCACGCTATGAAAATAATTTTACTGTTAGGGGTCCCCACAACTTGGGAAATTTTTATCAAGGGGTCACGGCACTAGAAGGTTGAGAACCACTGCCCTACAGCAACTGCACTTCCAAGTGCACTTTCAAGAGCACTTTGCACTGGTAGTTTGCACTTGTAGTGCAAAGTGGATTTGCCTTTAGTAAATAACCCCGAATGTGTCAAAGGGACAGAAAGTAATGCAAAAATGATCTCCAATTCGAACAGAGAGAACAAAAAAAAAAACAATTTGTACTAGAGTGGGGAAGGTTTAGTGTCTACTCATACCATGCAGGTGTAACGGAGCCTGCATGCATTCCCGCATGACATGGGTAGGGCAGCCCATTCACTGAGCTGCCCGATGTATGAGAAACATCCAAAAGAAGTCCCTGGCCCTTGTCAGGGGGCCACATAGTGCAGCGGATGTTAGTGGATAGAACGCAGCAATTACAGGAAAAAGACAGCTTCAGAGTATGAGAGAACCTCCTTGTCTACAGGGGTTAGGTTTGTAGTCGGTTCTTGCTGTTTCCCTTTGGGATGGAAGACAGTCAGATTGGCATATTTAAAAGGTTTCTATGAAAAAAAAACACACCAAAGAAAGCAAATAAAACAAAGATCGATACATTTCTACGCTGGATTGCTTCATTCTCAGTCAGGAACTATGACAGATAATAACATAAATGACATATATACTCTAAATTGATGCATTAAATAAGCTCCTGATGAGTTGTTTTGCCTACAATCTGCTCTCTACTGTAGTTCTGTACTGTATGTCCTATGTCATGCTTCCATAGTCTCAGAGCTTACATGCCATATCTATGTAGAGAAGACAAGGTTCTCACTTTGATCCCAGTCCCCAACTGTCTACTTGTTTCACGGCTGAGAAGAATACAGCATTCCCAAATGAGCAGAGAGTCATGCATGGCTATAATGGTTAGATCCTAAACCTGTCACTTTCTGGGAACTAGTCATTCCTTTCATTTAAACATAAACAGTTGGGCACTAAATGTGTCACACCAGACTCAGTTATGTCATACTTCTTAAAAGCATATTTGGGGTATTACCCTTGACTTCTGTAATGCCAGCTCAGTGAGGACAAAGATCCCGATTACAACTAAGCATTGTTATTATTATTATTGTTACTCCTATTTTTTCGTAATGTAGACAGTGCTAAGGAAAGGTACTGTATTTATTGGCATATAACACTCACTTTTTTACCCAGAAAATAGAGGGTAAACTGTGCCTGCGTGTTATATGCAGGGGGCTGTGGAAAGTTTTTTTCCTGAAACTTCCCTCCTAAAGTTAGGGTGCGTGTTATACGCCTGTGCGTGTTATACGCCGATAAATACAGTATATTCTGTATTTATACAACCATATATAGATAAGTTGGATACTCTTACCATGTGACGGGGACCCAAATACCTTTCGGTCTGGGTCAATCAGGCAGAGGTAAGGGTGATGTTGCAACAGGCTCTTCCCGTCAACGTCTTCGTCAGTGTTTTGTAGCTTCTCCCGTCATAAATCCTGATGAGATCCTCCACATTCATGAACTCCCGGCAGCTTGCTGGTGTATGCTGCAGCAGTAATGTTACTCCTCCACGACTTGAGGGTATGTATAAAACATGGAAAGAAGCACAAAAAGCCTCCACATGGCGTAGATCAAAATAACCAAAAATGGGTTTATTAAAACACAGGAACCAAACAAAAATATAAAAATGGCAGATAAAAAATAGTAAACATCCGCCAATGGTTACACAAAGTGATCACAGATAAAAAAAAAGCGCAGTATAGGCAGCAGGCGTAGAACCCTATGCATTTCGTCCTATAGGACTTCTACAATGGGGAGGCTGCAGATGGGCATTAAGGGGGACCCGGGTCCTGCCCAAGGGAACATGTATTAATACAAACAAAAGTTTTAAAAACAGAAGTTTTTTCGAGAGCAGTGATTTTAACCGGTTAAGGACCGCCGCACGACTATTTACGTTGGCAGAATGGCACGGCTGGGCACATTTCCTATCATCTGTGCCCAGTCTTGCCACACAGAGTTAATCCAGCGCTGAGCAATCCTCTTTTTATTGTTCAGTGAAATAAAACAGACTTCCAGATAAAGACCAAAGTCCTTGCTTGAGTGACAGGTTATTTACATATCTCGTGCACTAGCTTGCAGACAAGCACAGCTTCTGTAAAGTGCACAATTCACATCCCCCTCTCCTCCGCTCCTCTCCCGTCCAGCTCTCCCAGGATTAGCTGTCTTTCCTGTGTTTTGATTAAATGTTTTCAAAATATGGGGTAATCCACAGTTCAGTGTAAACAGCCATCAGAATATGCATAGACAAGAAGCTGTGCTTGTCTGAAAGCTAGTGCACGAGACATGTAAATAACCTGTCACTCAAGCAAGGACTTTGGTCTTTATCTGGAAGTCTGTTTTATTTCACTGAACAATAAAAAGAGGATTGCTCAGCGCTGGATTAACTCTGTGTGGCAAGACTGGGCACAGATGATAGGAAATCATATTCTCTACATTGTGACATCAAAAAAGCCCCGGACCAAACAGGAAATGGACAGGAAGTGTGTCATAGAGGCATTCCGCCTCTATGACACACTTCCTGTCCATTTCCTGTTTGTGTTCCCTGCTGGTTTCTGTCTCACTTCCTCTGACATCATCCCCAGGCTCCAGCACTATTGTGTCCCAAAGGGAAGCTTTACCATCACAGACTGGGACTGCCCTGCCACTGGAACATCTTTTGGACGCACTTAATTGCTACATGCCTGTTTCATCCACCATCTTGTAAGTGTTTTTAACCCTTTTAGGGGATATTAAAAGTTTTATACTTCTGCACTTAGAGGCGCCTTGTTTGTTTTTCTGTTTCCATTAGAGATTGCTTGTCTCCCTGAGTGCTGCCTAAAGTATGTGAAGATTTGCTACCCTCTCCAACACAGTCTTTTTCTGTCAGGATTTAAATGCTTGGAGCGCCCTGGATATACACATTTTACAGTATTTGTAGCTGCTGACTTTTATTTTTTTCTGACAGGGCCTGGAGCTCCTCTTTTAATTGGAGTTCTGTAATTTTTTTAGGTTGTCAGTAAAAAAAGTTCTCTGTCAGTAAATTTCCCATGTTTTACCAGTAAAAAGTGCTGCGGGAGGTTGACAACCCTGGTTTACATGGACCCTATAGTTAGCATGTCCTTGCATGCTTATCCACATGCTGCATTTTTATTTATTTTTTGTCTTCTAGCAGCAATCTTAAACAAACAATGTAACTCTACTTTAATCTCCAGCCAAGGACAAAAATGTACACTAAACAGAACCATCTATTAACATAAAGACACACCAAGAATCCAGCCTGTAATAAAGGCAATGAATGCGATGAGCCAGGCATGCTTTCAAACATACTTTATTTCTATTACACAAAATTGCTCAGAAGAGGAAGAAATAAATCTACCCTTGAAAAGCTTTGTAACCCTTAGAAAAAACAGGAAACCGAAATTGAGACTAAGCACTTGTCGCTTTTATTCCCCACATATTAAATTTATGTACAATTTTTGTATCAATAAAAAAAAAAAAAAAATCAAATGTTCGCACAATGTACCATGAAGAAAGAAACTCGTAATGAGCCAATAATGGTTATGGCCACCTTAAAACGAAAATGTTCACCTTTAAGTTTTCCCTGATAAATTTCACTTTAAATGCACTATGCTTTTCATGAGTCCAATCATTTTCCTAATTATTTGTCACTTGCCCATCTGTCATGAGTAGATCTACCAGATTGTTTCGTCTTGCCTGTCACCAGATCCATAGTTTAAGATGAAAGCCTGGCCGCTTTAGTAAACCATAGGCAGGTTTTATGGAGTTGTCGAAAAATCATGTGACCAAAATGTATTTGCTTCTCTAGTACTGGATGGTGTATCCTTTCCAAACTTTTTAGGTTTTACATAACGTGAGAAAGGGTTAGAACTGTTTATTTTTTTAGTTTATTTTTTATCTGCTTAAAGCCATTAAAAAATGCTTTTTTTCTTAATAATAAGCATGTCAAGCCTCATACACACTATCAGTTTTCCTGCAGGTTTTTCTCTTCAGTTTTACCAAAACCATGTAGTGCAAGGGTCTGCCTGATTGCATACAAATTGAAACTCTTGAGGTTTGACCTCATATTAGATGGTTTTGGTAAACCTGAAGACAAAAACCTACAGGAAAACTGATAGTGTGTATGGGGCTTCATTCTTACCTGCTCTGTGTAATAAAATTGCACAGAGAGCGGCTTTGAGCCACCCTCTTCTGGGGTCTCCCGCCATCACTCTTGGCTCCTCTTCTGTGTCTGCCATCATAGCAAGCCACTTGCTATGGGGGCAGACATGCAGTCTTGCTTCCCAGCCAGGATGTGTACATCCATAGACACACACAGCCCAGCTCAGCACCATCCCCGCTCCCTCCTCAATTGATTTGATTGACAAGTTGCTGCTTTTCTGTCTTGTGAATTCAGGGAGAACAAAGAGCTGCTAGAGATGGGTCCAGAGCTGAATCAGTGAGGACTCAGGTAAGTATTTGGTGGAGGGGATGAAGGGAAAAAAATGTCTTAACAAACATAACAAAACCCCATTTATGGGACTTTTAAAGGGGTTGTAAAGCTTGCATTCTCGGGCCCCCCAGCCCCCTGTTTTACTTACCTAAGCCACAAAACTCCATGGGCTTGTTCCCGTGATGGTTTCCCCCAGCTTGAGGCAACTCTTCATTGGAGATTGATAGCAGCACAGCCTTTGGCTCGTGCTGCTATCAATCAAATCAATGACGCGGCATGCCGGGGGGTGGGGCCGAGTGATACAGTCGGTGGCTATATCTGCCGGCTGTATCACGGGATCGCGCCCGCAAGCTAACCCCCTTGGGAGAGCGCTTCCCAAAAAGGGGGTTAGCTCTTGCGGGGAGAAGCCGAGACAGCCACTGTCACTTTGTCACTCTGTGCAAAACGAACTGCACAGTGGAGGTAAGTATGACATGTTTGTTATTTAAAAAACAAATATATATACATATATATATATACCTTTACAACCCCTTTAAAGCAGATATGACAATCGTGTGTATTTCAAAGGTTAGTGTGCCAAATCTATTGAAAAAGATCAACAAAGTATACAAATACACGCACAAAATACTGTGTGAATATTATTACATAAACACACAGCTAAAAGTCTTAAAACCCCATGTGTCCATAATATGTAAAAATATTTCTGAAGTATGCCTGTGGTGGCTTGAATTTTTGTAGAGCATTAGAAAAAAGCCCAACGCTTTTTGGAAAAACTCATTCAGGGACTAAAGCAGGGGTATACTGTGCATAGTAGATAAACAATAACAAATAATGATTGAATATGGGTGGTTGCAAGAATAGGGCTGCCAACACACTGCTCGTCCACCCTGGACCCAGGTAAGGATACATGGCTGACATGATAAGAGTGGGTGGCTGCTCGGTCTTACACATGGCTAGGCATGTGCATTTTGTTTCGTTCCGAATCGAAATTCGGACAAATTTTTCATTATTCGAACATTTGGATGCATACGAATTCCCGAATTGTAATATTAACGAATTTAACCGAATCCGAACTAACGTTTTTGAATCGAAAACCTGCGGACGAAATTCGATCGAATTCGAAAACAAATTCTATTCGAATCAAATTCGAAAACAAATTCTATTCGAATTGAATTTGAAAACAATTCGATTCGAAAACAAATTGGAATGAAAATTTAAAGCAAATTTGAAAAAAATATAAATCGATTTCTAAAAAAGAATACAATAAAATAGAATATAAAATAATAAAACAATAGAATGAAAATCAAAGAATAGTAAAGAACAGAATGGAATTTAATAGAATGTAATCAAATACAATAGAATATGACCTGGCTTCTTCTATCTATCTTCTATCTATCTTCCATTTTCTGAAATTCGAAATTCATATAGAATGAACTCAAATTCAAATAGAAAAATATTAGAAGAGTAGAATAGTAATATATATATATATATATATATATATATATATATATATATATATATTTTTTTTTTTTTTTTTTTTTATTCTGCTCTATTCAAATTTTTTTCTATTCGAATTTGAGTTCATTCTATATGAATTTCGAATTTCAGAAGATGGTTATATATATATAAATATGTAATTTTTTATATATATATATATATATATATATATATATATATATATAAAATTACATTTATATATATATATAACCATCTTCTGAAATTCAAAATTCATATAGAATGAACTCAAATTCGAATAGAAAAATATTAAAATAGAGTAGAATAATATATATATATATATATATATATATATATATATATATATATATATATATATATATATATATATATATATATATATATATATATATATATATATATATATATATATATATATATATATTATTATTCTACTCTTCTAATATTTTTCTATTCGAATTTGAGTTCATTCTATATGAATTTCGAATTTCAGAAAATGGAAGATAGATAGAAGATAGATAGAAGAAGCCAGGTCATATTCTATTGTATTTGATTACATTCTATTAAATTCCATTCTGTTCTTTACTATTCTTTGATTTTCATTCTATTGTTTTATTATTTTATATTCTATTTTATTGTATTATTTTTTAGAAATCGATTTATATTTTTTAGATTTTGATTTAAATTTGCTTTAAATTTTCATTCAAATTTGTTTTCGAATCGATTTGTTTTCGAATTTGATTCGAATAGAATTTGTTTTCGAATTTGATTCGAATAGAATTTGTCAAAAGTTTCCGATATGTCCGTCGCAATGTCGCAGTCACAATAAAAATTGCAGATCGCCGCCAATACTAGTAAAAAAATAGAAATAAATAAAAATACCATAAATCTATCCCCTATTTTATAGATGCTATAACTTTTGCGCAAACCAATTAATATACGCTTATTGCATTTTTTTCTACCAAAAATATGTAGAAGAATATATATCGGCCTAAACCGAGGAAAAGTTTATTTTTTTTTTTTTAAATTGAGATAGTTATTAAAGCAAAAAGTTAAAAATATTGTGTTTTTTTCAGAATCGTCACTATTCTTTTGTTTATAATGTAAAAAATAAAAACCGCAGAGGTGATCAAATACCACCAAAAGAAAGCTCTATTTGTGGGCGAAAAAAACTAAAAATTCACTTGGGTACATTTTTGTCATTCAAAGTGCGGCAGCGCTGAAAACTAAAAATTGGTCTGGGCAGGATGGGGGTGAAAATGCCTGGTATTGAAGTGGTTAAACTTAGTTAAAAGATAACTTAACCGCTGTGGAAAAATGTTAGTAAAATAAAAATAAAAATAATATGGCATATACAATTGCTACACAAGCCTTGTATTTTTAAAGAGAGGTATGCGATTCCTGGAAAAAAAAATGATATTCAGCATTGGTCCATGGGAGAATGCAGCATTGGTCTCCCCATCGGTTACAGACAAATGCCACTGATCGCTCAGCTCTCAGTCATCAGGCTGCAGAGAGCTGGTGACTGTCACTGTCAGTCACTGTCAGTCACTGGCTCTCCGCTCTACACCTCCAGTGCTCACTGGAGTGTCGAGCTGTGGAGGGGGTTTTAATAAGTCTGCAATGCCTTTTGGCTCCTTCCAGAACTTCCCAATGGCTTTATTTGTGCCTGCCTAATTTACTGCTGTTTGACCTACAAGGCTTGTCCTTGGAACCACATAGTCTTCAATACATTAACATTTCAAGGTATTTTTTGACCTGATTGGTGTAACAGTGGATATTCTTTTGGCATACAGAATACTGTTCAACTTTCTATATTCTGTTAAAGGAAAACATAATCATTTCTATGCAAATACAATCTGCAGTGTTAACCATGTTTTAAATGAAATTTTCTTATATTGAAATTCCCTGATATTTCAGAATATGTTATCAGGCTGGTAAAAGCACCGACATGCCTAGACAAAGAGAATATTATAAATAAAACATACGCAGCAGGGACTGCCTTTCAGGCAAAAATAAAGCAGCCAATCAATTCAGTATAAGTGACTGGCATTACTATTCAGGGCAAAGTGGCAGTGCCTCCTAACAGCCACCCCCATCCATTTGCACTTATTGGCTGCCTGTGTCTTTATACATAGTCCTTGCTCATTTGCTTTAATTGAACAGGGTTCCAGGTAGAGGTGAGCATGTGACCTCACCCATGGGACAGTGCTTAGTTGAGTGGCCTTTTTCCAGCCCTAAATATCATCTACCCAACTAAGTTCTGACACCACAGGATAGCCTTTAATTAAGTTTTGTGGTCCTCAGAAATGGTTAAAGGGACATTAAAGCTTTTTTTTTATGAAATGAAAATAACAAACATGTCACGTTTTTTCACAGAGCAGCCCCAATCCTCTTTTTCTTGGGTCCCCTGCCGGCATACCAAGCTCCTCCTCTTTGGTAAGTACCCCTATGGAAAGCCACTTTCCATTGGGGCACCTGTACATGCTCGCTCGCAAACCACTCTGCCCATGTCTATTAACACAGAGTGGGCAGCTCGGCCCTGTCCCCACTTGCTCGGCACAGCATTTGACTGACAGCAGTGGGGGCCATTGGCTCCCACTGCTTTCAATCTGCCCAGGGAGGAGGGAGACAGCGGCGAGCTATGCACATTGTTGGATCGGATCAGGCTAAGGTAAGTATGAGGGAGGGCTGGGAGGAGTTTTGCAGCACAGAAGGTTTTTTACCTTAATGCATAGAATGCATTAAGGTGGAAACACTTTATACTTTACAACCACTTTAAGCTTTACTTAGAAAATGCAATATACCTCTCTCTAAATCAAGTTCCCCACCAGATCCTGCTGAACTGCCTGAAGTCTGAATATCCACTTGGACTACAAAGGGGATACCACCCCACAAGCTGTCATACAGTGTCAAAACACACAGCATACTTACACCAACATCCTGGAAACACATAGAAAAACTGCCAAAACATGAAGCCAATAAATGGAGAAAAGCAGCAGAAGAAGAAATAAAGTCACTACAAGAAAATAAAACCTGGACACTCACAGCGCTCACTCCTAACCGCAAAACTATAGGAAGTAAGTGGACTTTCAAAGTAAAGTCAGACACAGAAGGGAATATCCACAAATACAAAGCCAAACTAGTTGGCAAGGGTTACTCCCAGAAATTTGCTGAATATTACGATGAAACATTTGCTCCCATCGTAAAACACTCCACCATCAGAGCGCTTCTTAGCATTGCAGCCAAGGAGGGCATGAAAGTCAAACGCCTAGATGTTAAAACTGCTTTCCTATATGGAGACATTAAGGAAGACCTCTACATGGAGCAACCACCAGGGTGTGAGCAAGAAGACAGCCTCATGTGTAAACTTCAGAAGAGCATCTACGGTCTTAAACAATCTGCAAGGATGTGGAATGAGAAAGTGAATGAAATACTTACCAGAGAGAGATTTTCAAAATGTAAAGCAGACCCCTGTCTCTACTCTAGGAATCAAGAAGAAATATGGATTATGTCCTTATGTTTGTTGATTACATTATAACCTGTTTTGAACGAGAAGGGGATTACAATCAGATAGTTAACAAGCTGAAAGAAAATTTGGATATCAAATAGCTAGGGAACATTAGCTACTATCCCGGAATCCAAATAGAGAGAGAGGTAGATGAAAGTTATCTTCTCAACCAATCTCAGAAAATCTCTGAAATCTTGGAACAATTTCATATGCAAGATGCCAAGGAAGCAAAACTCCTATGGAACCAGGCTATCAAAAGAGCAATGAAGCAGAAAACTTGCTACCCAACAATGATACGTATCACAGAGCAATTGGTAAGCTGCTATATGTTGCCACTGTGACAAGACCAGACATAGCCGCAGCAGTGGACATACTATGCAGGAAAGTTTCAGCTCCCTGTCAGCGTGACTGGAAAGCAGTAAAAAGAGTGATGCAATACATCAAAGGAACAATTCAGATGAAGTTACGGTTACCAGCAACGTCCAATCCAAAACTGGTTGGATATGTGGATGCTGATTGGGCTGGGGACTGCACAGACTGCAAATCCACAAGTGGATTCATCTTCCAGTATGAGGAAGGAACCATAAGTTGGTCTAGTTGAAAGCAAGCAACGGTCGCTCTATCTTTAACTGAAGCAGAGTGCATTGCAGCAGCCCACGCTTTTCAAGAACCGATATTGATTTGTCAACTTTTTAAGGACATTGGGATAGACATGTCATAATCAATTCCCATTTTTGAAGACAACCAGGGATGTATAAAGCTTGCACGATCAGAAAGGGTCAATCCTAGGACCAAACACATTGATGTCAAGTATCACCTACTGAGGGACAATCAAGAGCAAGGTGTTATTGACATTCAATACTGCCCATCAGAGGAGATGACTACTGATGTACTCACCAAGCCTGTGTTGAAGGAACGTCATAGTTATATCCAGAAGAAGTGGAATATAATCTGAAAAAGCACATACTGTTGAGAAGAGGTGTTGGAAAAGTACAACGGCAAAGTTGCTTATAAACTGACCATACGGGATCTCACAAAACTGAGTACACCCCTCACATTTGTGTGAATATTTTATTATATGTTTACCCTCTGTATCTAAGTGTGCACTTGCTTGTGTTTAGTTCCTATTTCCTGTTCCATGATAAAGACATGCTGTAAGATATGTTCTGCTAATCCTTCATGAAAGTGTAGCTATCCAGCGCATAATTTCAATACTCTGCACAACAATAGCAAGCATAACTTGCCACAAAGCAGTGTTGAACTGTAGGTTTTTTAACTTGCTGCACATTTTCACTTTCATTTCACAAAGCACAATTTCCAGTTAACACTTTTCCGATTTGTAGAAAATTTAGATGGCATGTTTCTAGCAAGAGCAAAGTTGCAGTGGTGAGTCTACAGCAAGAGCTCTGCAAGTCTACAGCATGAAAATTCAGCCACAGTGACCCCTGTGGTGGAATGACAACAACATAACTGAACCAGAACTTGCAGCAGACTTGCAGATTGCAGATTGCAGATTGTTTGCAAAAGAAGTTGATCTGAAGTCATGCAAAGTGGACTTGCTGCAAATGTGCAACAAACTTGTGAAGCCTGGCAAGTCTAGCATAGCTTAGCAAGTCCATTTTAAACTTGCAGTACAATTGCTTGCTATCTGGGTAGTAGAAGGATCGCAATTATTCTGTGGATCTGTGCCTGTTCCACTATTCCTGCTGCTTATTGAATATTCCTAACCAGATGATCAGTCACCAGGAAGACAGCTCTGACATAAGGAATCAAAGCCCTGCTTTTCTAACAAGATGACTGTCTCCACCCAAAGGCATGGTACAAAACAAGGCATGATAAATTAATAATGGTGAATAGATCATCTACAGGGAGAATACATACAATACTGACTGATCTCTTGCCCTCTCCCTGCCTTTCTTGGGCACAGCTTTGACAGTTCAGATGCTTTAAGAAGCTACTAGAAAGCTGTTTGATTCCTTTTAGCCCAAATCTCTAATGCTTGTTTTGTAAAATTAGTTCAGTTAATAGAGTTTTTTTTAATAAAAATGTGTGCAGTTAGATGAAATCGCATATAATGCTGTCAGTTGAAACAAAGGAGTTGATTTACTAAATTACCAGAGGTTGTTCACGTAGCAAACTTAATGTTCACATTGCAAAGTATGTCCGCTCAGCTTTGCAAATAAGGTGAAGCTGTGTTCACTATGATGACCCACTCATGTGCATGGGAAAATCACCTTCTTCATTAGGCTAAGCGATCATCACTTTGCTAAATGAACATGCTCTGTTTGTTTTGTGAATCAACCCTGTTGACTGGATTTGCACATAGTTGTTCTTTGATTGCAATAAAATGATATAAAGGGTTCATTGGTTACACAGCAGTTACTGATACTAGCATCATCTCATTATAAAACAAAATTCTCTTATCTAATTAGTCTGTAGTTCTTCTTTAAGGGATTTCAATAATGAGATCTTCCAACATTTTTTTATTTCTTTAAACATTCACTTGGAACAAGTTCTGCCCTCCAAAGGAAGATTGTTCTAATTGTCTTTCGTGTTCTACTTTGTTATCCTGTCTATTTTAATTGACTTAATTTATTGGATATGTGCCTGCATATCTTGTTCTGTATTCTATTTTTAATCTTCAAAATGTTCAGATTAAACAGTGCAATCAGATTTGTTTTCGTTTTCGCTTCTAATCACTCTTTCAGATGATGTTTTTATATGACAGCTTTTAGATCATAGCTGTGATTGATATCAAGTTCTAGCAACAAATTTCTGTAACATCCAACCAGAGACAGAATAAGGCAGAATGGGGCCCTAGGCAAGGTGCCTTCCCTCCTGCAATTCGTTCGATTGACATTGATAAGGATTACAGTAGGCACAATAAAGCTGCTCCATTCATGTTATCTACAATAATCAAAGGTCTCCAAAGAAGACACATGGCCACAAAATAAATTTGATAAAAATAAGTGGTTTCAATCTACTGTGGTTTCACAGTTGGCAGTGTCACTAGAGAGTATGGTAAATCTGTTTTTCATCGCATATATGCAGAGATACGAAAATACATACTGTATTGAACTTGTGGTGTCTTATTAACCTCCCTGGCGGTATGATTCTTTCTGAAAAAAGGTGCTGAAAGCGGTACCATTATTTTGCATGGAAATTTGGCGTTTTAGATTGCAGGCCTGTAATTCTTAGGAATAACTCACCTAAATCTGTCCAAACCAGAGTCTCTAGTAGACTATGATGAAGTTTGAAACACAAAATCATAAATTATAATATAATAAATAATAACAAGTAATAATTTAATAATAACAATACTTTTTATTCAATAAATCTTAACAAATAATATATTCAGATACTCTGATTTTTTGGGGGGTCAAACAAGGGTGCAAAATCATTATTCAGTAAACGTCTCAGGTATGAAACATTTTAAAGCAGGGTACAGCGCAAAGTCCAACGTCGCAGTCGGCACAATAGAAACGCGTTTCTTTACGGATTTTTCTTCCGTTTTCGTCGCGTTTGGAGCAGCAAACCACACACATCCTTGTGGGTGCTGTTTTTTTTTCAGTAGGTGGAATGTGGTCCAAAAAATGACGACCAGTCAGTCTTTCAGGGTTCACTACACCAGAAGCCCGACGTCCAGATCGGTTTACCGCCATTGGCGTTTGGTGCTTCAGAAAGATTTGTTCTGCCACCTTCCACACAAAGTCTGCATGGGCTATAGGCCTGTCACTTTTTTTTTTCATCAGGATGAAGGAATTCCAGAGACATTGTTCGACAAGATGTCGGAAAAATTTTTTATAGTACTTTTTCTGCTGCTTCCTCATCGCTGGGTAAAAAGTCATGGCCTGGTCAGCCCTGTCCACACCTCTCATCGTGTGGTTGTAGTCCAACACAACTTGTGGCTTCATAATATCCTTGCCACCTTTGGTATGCACCATGACGGTCGAGGTGTTATGGACTGTGCTCATAAGGGAAACGTCTTTTTTGTCCCGCCACTTCAGTGCCAACATTTTCCCTTTTTGCCATGCAGCTACTTCTCCTTTCCCAAGCTTTTTGCTGGGAAATGCTGACGGCATGTTACGCCGGTTAGGCCTCACGGTTCCATAAGCGTCGGTCTTATTTTGGATAAGGAACTCGTACAGTTCTGGGGAGGTATAAAAATTGTCTGTGGTGACACAATAGCCCTGGTTGAGCAAGGGCTCCATCAATGACAGAACTGAAGCGGTTGCCATCCCAAAATCGCTGAATCGCTCGCAGAACTTGGTCCCTTTCCCAGTGTATACGACTGAGTTCCAAATATATCCAGAGCTGGATTCACACAGCATAAAAGTTTTTATACCAAAGCGAGCTCGCTTTGATGCGATGAACTGTATCCAGCTGAGCCGACCTTTGTAGGCCATGAGACTTTCATCGATGGTAACGTCGCGCTCAGGAATATAGGTCCGCTGGAAGTTCTGCAAAATAAGCTGGTAAACCTCCCAAATTTTTTTCAGCTTTGGAGCTGGATGAGAATGCTCATCAAAGTCCTCATTATTTGCAAAGTGCAAATATTTCATGATCAATGAAAATCTGTACTCCGACATCACGGATCCAAAAAAAGGTGTGGCCAATAATTTGTTCGTGGACCAGTACCATTTTTGCAGGGGTTTCCCCACCACTCCCTGTAAAATAATGAGGCCCAAAAACTTCCAAATGTCCTCGCTGGTTACAGGCTCCCATTTTCTGCGCCTTGAAAATCGCTGAGGAGTCGCAGCTTGTTGTTCTTGGTATCGATTTGTCTCAATAACTATTTTGTCGATCACTTCAGCGGTCAGAAAAAGTTGGAGGTATTCCAGGGGATTGTCATCGACGTCCACTTTTATCCCAGGTGCTCCTGTAAATGGAAATCTTGGGGGCGCTACGTGGTCATCACCGCAATCAATTGCGCACCAAGTCCGCACATCGCTGGGCACAGGATCGTCGCTTATATCACTTTCTGCGTCTGATGACGAACTTTGCCATGCGTCGCTGTCACTCAGCTCCTCCGCAAGTGATTCCGTATCGCTGTCGCTGTTTTGCAGCAGGTCGCATAGCGATTTTGATGTACAGGTGCTCTTTGCCATGATCGCTGTGCAGTTTGCAGACACAGGTACAGTACAGGTACAGTCAATCTGCAGACAGGGCACTGGAGAAAGCACTGGGGGGCAATCAAAGGTCACTGTAATTTATTTTTAATTTTTATCCAATTGTGTCAGTGTGTTTTACTATGTTGCTACTTATATTTTTTGAATTTCGCGCCGTTCCCCCCCCCCCCCGTCCTGCCCCCCTGCGTCGCGACGCTCGCAGGGAAGGGAATCAGGGGAACACAGTGCATCGGGCGGACATCCGGCCGCCGTGCACTGGGGAAAGACATCGCTGACATCGCTGGATCGCAGGGAAAAAGGTAAGAAACCTCTTCCTGCATCTAGCGAAGCAAACCCGTGTGTGGCTCGGGGTTACCGATCGTAGCCTAAAAATCTCGCCCCGAGCCACACTCGGGAATACCGCTCAGAAGGTTAAACCATACCAACTATGTAAGTATGTAACCACCCCCCTGGGTTACTGCAATAGCATAAAAGTTGAAGCTTGGCCTTATGGACATCCAGTGGGTCGTAGGTTGCTTTGTGGTTGATCAAGCTCTGAATCAGACCATGTCTAGCAGTTCTGATTGAAGATGTCAGCAAGAAAAGTCAAGCTACCAGCTACATTGGCCATTGACATCACATGGAGCCTGAACATAGCCACACATTCCAATTGCTAAAAGATCTTTAGGCATTTTTGACTATCTGTTCATAAGTTTAAAATAATAAAGGCAAATAGCTGGATTCAGGTAGGGCAGCATAACTTTCAGGCGGCGTAGCGTATCGTATTTACGCTACGCTGCCTTAAGTCAGAGAGGCAAGTGCTGTATTCACAAAGCACTTGCCTCCTAAGTTACGTCGGCGTATCGTAAATGGGCCGGCGCAAGCGCGCCTAATTCAAATTAGGAACAGGGGGCGTGTTTTATGTAAATGACTAGTGACCCGTCGTGATTGAAGTTTTTTACGAACGGCGCATGCGCCGTCCGTGTACATATCCCAGTGTGCATTGCTCCAAAGTACGCCGCAAGGACGTATTGGTTTCGACGTGAACGTAAATTACGTCCAGCCCCATTCACGGACGACTTACGCAAAGGATGTAAAATTTAGAAATTTCGACGCGGGTATGACGGCCATACCTAACATTGGCTAGGCCACCTAGGGGGCAGCTTTATCTTTACGCCGGCGTACCTCTTACGGAAACGGTGTATCTTTACTGCGACGGGCAAGCGTATGTTCGTGAATTGGCGTATCTAGTCATTTGCATATTCTACGCCGAACTCAACGGAAGCGCCACCTAGCTGCCAGTGGAAATATTGCACCCTAAGATACGACGGCGCAGGCCATCGTATCTTAGCTAGGTTTAAGTGTATCTCAGTTTGAGCATACACTTAAACATACGACGGCTTAGATTCCGAGTTACGACGGCGTATCTACTGATACGCCAGCGTAACTCTTTGTGAATCCAGCTAAGAGTTTGCAATTAAGACAGACCTCTAATAATCAGCCCAATCCAAGAGAAAATAATAATGGTCAACCAGAAATATCCAAAATATTCTTTAGAGGTTGTATGAGATCTCTATGGGAGTTGTTTCCCTGCCAATGTCAATCACACCACCTGCTTTGCAATCAGCAAAGTTCATGCTTCCTACCAATTCAGATCTGGTTTCTTTTCTTTTTGCCAGCGTGCTGGCAGAGGACAGGCTTTACTACTCTAGCTGTAACTGCTTTCTAATGCACTGTAAATAGCTGTGCTTTGAACACTTTTTGTTTTGATGTACCTAGCATGTGTTATATGATTTAAACTGAAAGTTCAGTTGGGCTTTAATCCAGGGAGAACCAGGGCCAGTGTTGGCAGACATCTGTTCACTTCAAAACTTCGCTCCAAAGGGAATACAAAAGCAGCTGTCAAATGAAGATCAATTAGAGGAAATTTGTACCTGCAATGAATTCAGAATGATTCAGAAGTGTCTCAAACGGATGTTAAAAGTATATTGCATTTGCCCATCAAAGCCCGTCAACACAGGCCCTTACAAGTCAACAAAAAAACAGAAAACCTTGGGTGCTCACAAGAGAATGTATAATTTTTTCACTGCATTCCTCTTCTTACCATTGGTGTATACAAAGGTCATCTGAAAAATCTTCCACTGGTCACAGCCAATACAGATGGCACATAAGTAAGAAGAGACGTAGCTATTTACTTGTAATGTATCAAGCATTGAAAAATATACAGTTGAGACAAGTGATTTTGCATTTCTTTATCGACAAGGATGTGCAAGACAATATAGCATTGAGAAAGGAGAAATGTTGGGGCCACAAACTTGTTCTAAATCTGGCATAAGTAAAGGAGTCTTTTTGGTTGCAGTTGTGACCAGTCCCCAGTGACGTAATGGTCCAAATTAAGCTTCTTAAACTGCAGAAAATTTTCACCATTCACAATCATTCCTTATGCCTCAAGAGTTAATCCCACACAGCCCTCTTGTCCTGAATAATGCTTAGATTACATAACTTGCTTGGAACGAGCAGCCTCAACTTTTCTATAAATGTTTCTGCCCCTTTCTTGATTTCAGGGGTTCAGGGTCAATACTGTTTTGTTAATACAGGACTGGTGCTATGTAATATTAAAATCTACATTTGTATTTTTGCCTTTGAATTCCAAAATCACATTCTTTGCTTGTGTGTAATCCTGGTGTATGCCATATTTGCCATTTTCGTGATTTTTGAATGCTGAAAATGATCTGACAAGACGCTGTGAGTACATGCTGTTTCTGCAGCACATATGGACATACAGATGGATTGGAAAAGCCCTGTAGGTATAACAAGCACAGCTTAAAAGGCTGCTGATGATAATAATGAAATATTACAGCAGCTTTGATAATGAAAGGGAAAATTTGTGTTTATAAATGGGATGTCTGATAACCAATTAAAGTAAAGCTCCAGATTTTTGGATAAAAGCATTCTACTCTAGAGTAGCTCTTTGCAATACAAGCATTTTACAAAACTGTATATTTGAGTCTCACCTACTCCTGTTCTATAGGTACTCTTGTTCTATATGTATTGAGAAAGACAATTCTGTGTTGAATATTTTAATCCACTAAATTGGAGGCTCAGGCTATTCTATATTTACAAATATCAAATCAGACCCCATTCACACTATGATGTACAACTCCATAAGGCAGCCCATTCATTTAACAGGCTTCCATATTTGTGACCAATGCAGCAAAGAAGCATAAGAACCTTTTTGAGGTTTGAGCTTTGTGTGTTTTCTAACCATGGTATAGTGTGAATGCAGTCTAAGATGAGCAAAGTGTAAATAAAGCATGTAAAACTGATTCTTCAAATAAGAGATGGTAGTCGCAGGATGGGGACTATTTTTGCAATGCATATGTACACTATATTGCCAAAAATATTGGGACGTCCGCCTTTAGACACACATAAACTTTAATGGCATCCCACTCTTAGTCTATAGGGTTCTATATTTAGTGGGCCTATCCCTTGCAGCTTCAACTCTTCTGGGAAAGCTGTCCACAAGGTTTAGGAGTGTG